>NC_134857.1:60522392-60729892 GCF_049852395.1 Peromyscus maniculatus bairdii
ACTCTTACAGATTCCATACCTACAGTTGCATGGTACTTGTCTTGCTAGCCTGGATTTGTTTATTAGCACATGGCCTCTTCTTCTGCCCATGAGTCTCTACCAGACACCAGGTATGGAAGTTGAGACTGTAGTAAATGAGCAAAGATCCTCTGTCAGGATCAAAGCAGAGAACCATGATAGAGAAGTGGTTCTACTGACCTACCTGTCATACCAATATGGACAAATCCAGCTCAGTCTTCAATGGTATGTATTGGTGTAGAGCTTAACATGCACAATGGCTTGCTGTTCCAGATGTTTGGACTTAATAACTCACTAATCTTCAATAATTTGTGAGGTGAGTTCTCTTTATCCATATGTAAACATATGAGCCAAACAAAACATGAAGCTTAAGTATTTTGCCAAGGCTAGCCCATCTCAAGATCATGAAGCTTTGAACTACCTCTTTTGTTGTGGAATAGTCTTTTTGTACACTGAAGATGTGTCGCTCTGAGTGGTTTCAGAAAAAGCTGAATGGCCAATAGCTAGGCAGGATTTCCAGGCACGGAGGAAGTGAGAAAGAAGGGCAGAGACACCCTGGTACGCAAAACAAGCAGGAGGGATACTAAGGAGATGATGTAATAAAGCCACAAGGCAGAAAGGAAATTAATAGAAATGAGTTAATTTAAGTTGTAAGAATCAATTAGAAACAAGCCTAATCTATCAGTGGAGCTTCCATAATTAATAAATCTCCGTGTAATTTTTGGGAGCTAATAGGTGGGACAGAGAAATACTCTCTACACTCTTAATACATGTTCTGTCTGGCTCTATTTTGAACTGTATCATTAACTAGTAGTAAAATTTTAAGTAATATTTAAATTATAAGATAAAATATATTAGAATTTTTTTTTTTGAGACAGAGCCTTACAGTGTATCCCAGGCTGCCCACTATTCACTCTGGAGCCATGCTGGCCTCAAACTCACAGGAAGCGTTCTGTGTCAGCCTCTAGAGTACTGAGATTATAGGCTTGAGGTACTCATGCCAGGCTAGTTCATGTAATTTTAATGTCATAAGCTGTCAGTATTCCTTATCTGAAATGTTACTGGAAGCTAGGAAGAAAAGAAAATAGTGAAATCACTTGAAAGATAATAAAAGTGGAGGAGGAAAGTACTTTTTTTATTATATTTAAAACATTTTGGTTTGCATTCATTTTATTTTTAACATAAAGTTTAATTATATCCATTGTAGAAGACTTGGAGATACAGAGAAGCAAAGAACGAAAACTACTCATAATTGATATTATGCAAAGAGAAACTTGGTTTTCTACGCAGCTACGTGTAAGATATATGTACATAATTATGGCGATGTTATAGCAATTATAAATCAAATTTGTATTTGCTACTCACTGAATGCATGAGCATAACATAAATGTTTGTCATACTGAAAATAGTGTCTAAAACTTGTTTTCCATTCAGGTCCCCATCTTACTTTCAGAGGCATTGTGCATTTTTCCTCACCTGATACTTTGTCAACATGTTATCCAGAGCAGGGAACATGCCTGCATCAGCAGCATTGGTTTAGATGTTTCCACATCTGGAGACACTAAGATTATTGTCAACAAGAGTGCTGGAGAGAGTATTTGGGGTCTCTGCTAATAAATGGCCCTTTGTATTAAGGAAGAAACTATCTCTGTGGAAGTGGGTTGATGGGTGATGTTGTTCTGTACGCTGTGAATATGTGTTGCTCTGATTGGTTGATAAATAAAGCTGTTTGGCCAATGGTGAGGCAGAATAAGGTTAGGTGGGACATTCCAACTAGAGAGAGAAGGAGAAAGACAGAGCAGAGAAGACACTGCTAGCTGCTGCCAGGAGAAGCAAGATGTAAAGTACCGGTAAGCCACCAGCCACATGGCAAAGTATAGATAGAAGTGGTTTAATTTATGATGTAAGAACTAGCTAGCAAGAAGCCTGAGCCATTAGGCTATACATTTTAAAAATAATATAAGCCTCTGTGTGTTTATTTGGGTCTGAATGGCTGCGGGCCCAGGTGGGACCACAGAAAAACTTTCAGCTACAGTGGGTGAATATCTGTCCTCTGTAAAATTAGCATGATAATTTCCAATTACTAAACTCCTGTCAGCCCCTGAGTAAGTGATGAATAAACATGTAAATCATAGGTACTCTTGATTCACAGAGCATGCCACCAGAAGTCCTAAGTTCATTTATTTCAGCTGTACTTAATGACACAGCACTTGATTTATTTGGTATGATTCCAATGTATTGTTGGAGAATATAAATAATAATTCGCTGTATATAATTATGTGAGAGACTGGATCTTTGACAGGGGAATTACTCATCTAAAGGCAGATGGAAATGCTTCTCACCACAGGAGAATCTTTGAATGCATTGTCTTGTTCCTAAATGAGTCTGATGAAGGTGTCTATGGAACATATGATTGCAGAACTCAGACTGCTTAAACCTCCAATTGTGCTGGCAAGCAAGGTTCTTGTGTATGCCTGGGTATTATTCCTTAGACCTAGCAGCACAGAGTTAAGTAAAATAATAGCAAGAGAAGGAAGTTTCTTCTCTTGAAACAAGAAGCAATTGTTTAAAAGCTGCCATTATCCCCATCACCAGCACCACTAAGGGTAGTGCTAAATCCTCAAATCCCACTCAGCTGAGAGCTTAATGAAGCTGAAGGAAGAGGATGGGGGAGGGGGTGTGGTTCCAGAGTAAGTATTCTGCAAAGGCTGTGCAGAAATTCTGTTCAGGCACATCAGCTGAATTACTTTTCTGATCTGATCCAATAAATAGCTCCCAGGGCAGAAGGCTGAATTTCCTATAGTTGTACAACTTTGAAATACATCATTTTTTTTTCATTTTCCTTCTTTAAACAAAGGGTAGTATGATGAGGAGCTACATTTACTAAAATGCTGAGTGACAGACTGTGGCACTGAATCTTGATTGTACTGAGGGGCACCTCAGGGCTTCATAAAGGTAACACCTCAGGCTGATTCTATGAGGGAGTTTCTAGAGGCTTCTTGAATGTGGCACTGTTTCCTAATTGTGGAAAGTCCAGATAAAACACAAGGGGGGGGAGAGAGAGAGAGAGAGAGAGAGAGAGAGAGAGAGAGAGAGAGAGAGAGAGAGTCAGCTAGCACCAGTACTTCCTCTCTGCTCACTGGTCACCTTGCTGTCATCACTCTTTAGGAACAATGTTCAAGCCTTTGCTACTGTGAGCCAAACCCATCTCTCATCTTTTGAAGTTGTTTTGTGAGCTGTTTTGTTATGGTGATGAAAAGTCTCACTGAATAGAAAATTGATTATTAGAGAATTATGATGATTGCCGAGTCTTTCTGTGTTGTCTGTGTTTTTTAAAAAACCCTTGAGAGGTGAAGTGTAGATGTTTGAAAGTGTTTGGGTAAGTGGGCTAGAGAAGGCCTGGAATGCTGTAGGCCCAGGGTAGTGAGTGGTTCTGGTGGGAGCTCAGAAATCCAGAATGCTGCCAGGACTATAAAGACAAGGCTTCTCTGGAAATAAGTGAGTGACCAGAGGTCCTTCCTATTACATTTGGCAAAGAACTTGACCATACTTTGTCCAAGCCTGTGGAGACAGGTTGGGTTTAAAGGTGATGGACTAACTTATTTTGTGAATAGAATTTAAAGACAGCTGAAAATCTTCCAGATTGTCCAGAAAGAAGAACATTTAAAGTCAGGGACAAAGAGGGCAAGCTTTTAAAATACATGACTGCTGTTAAAGGAAAGGCAAGTATTTTGCACCAAGACAATAGTTAAAATGCTTAGAGAGCCTTTCAGGAATTGATCAGACCCCTACCTATCCTGAAGGTCAAGACTGAAGGAGGTAAAGATTTTAACACAATTCAAGTTACTTGAAATACTTGGAAGACAGTTTCAGTGCCAGGCTCACACAAGGCTACCTAGAGAACTATTTCCCCACCTTCAGCCATTCAGAAACACAGAGGCAACCTAGATCCATGAGACCTGCCTACTGCTCAAGCATTTGGAAGGCCTTGGCACTGACCACATGATGTTGGGTTTTTTGGGTATGTTGAATGTAAGAGTTCATGGAGGCACTATCCAGATTTCAAAGGAAGGCCCTGATGGCCAGGCAGGTGATACTGTTTTGGGAAGTTGTACAACATTCAGGAAATGCGCCTGTAGATATAACCATCTTGTTTAATAAGAAACACAGAGCCAATTGCAAAGTTAAAAAGCCCAAGAGGTCAGATCAAAAGCTAAGAGCTAAAAACCTTACCCTTCACTGCTGCTGCTGTCCTCTTCCACAAGAGACCTACTTCCTATGTGTTTGTCCTTTTTATTGACTTTCTATTCTGCCTTCTCATTGGTTGTAAACCCAACCACATGACCTCCTCATCACTGCCTGTCTGTACAGACCTCCAGGTTTTCTATGGTTGATACTGAGATTAAAGGTGTGTGTCTCCATGCTGGCTGTATCCTTGAACACAGAATATTTGCCTAGCTCTGCCTCCCAAATGCTGGGATTAAAGGCATGCACCACCACCGCCCAGCTTCGGCTGTGGCTTGCTATTAGCTCTGACCCCCAGGCAACTTTATTTATTAACATACAAATAAAATCACATTTCAGTACAAATAAAATATCACCATATGCGGCCTTGTTGGAGGAAGTAGATCTCTAGGGTTGGGCCTCAACTGAGGTTTATAATTGAACCTAGCTTCCTGTTAACCACTCTGCTTCTTGATTGCCAGTGCTAAGCAACCAGTTGCCTCATACCATGGAGCAGCCCACATCCTGCTTCCCTCACCCCTTGCTCCTCCCTGCTATGGTGGACTATATCCCTTGAAACTATGATCCAAACTATCCCCACCCCATTTACATTAAGTTGCTTCTTGTCAGATATTGGTCATGGTCATGAGAAAAGTAACTAATACGTGTACCTGACCATTGGAGAGCCAATTGTAGAATGATAATACAGTTCAAACTTGCTTTCAACTTCCCATGCATTGTCAAAACAAGTGTGGGTGTTGTGGGTTGTTTTAAATATACCATGATAATTACTATAGAGTTAAATAGTTCTCTGCCTCTCTCTATATACATGTGTATGCAATTATACATACATGCATGCATGCATGTGTATTAGGTTTGCAAGGGTTTACTCTGACCTCAGCTTTGCTAAAGATGTTGACTGTGCTGTTAGGTGTGTTGCCATTACTTTTTTTCATCAATTATCCCATCTGTCAAAGGATGATAATATCTACCGCAGATGTGGGAAAAAAAGATGACATAATGGTTTGACGGAGTTCTCAGCTCTGTGGTAGGGCAAGGAAGACAAACATAAACTCCATGTGTCCAGCTTGAGCAATTATTCTATAGAAGAAACTAATCCTGGTTCTCAAGTTAATGAGGGGCAGCTACCTGAATGTGCATTATCTGCAAGTTTACAGGTCTAGGCAGATTCAAAGGGATCAGGAATAAAAGACATACACTGAAAGAAAATCTCACTACAGGACTACCTGATTCTCTCAGAAGTAACGATAGGTTGACTGAGGAGACTGAGTGATGTATGAGTAAGATGGCTAGAGACCATGCCAGGGGTGAAAAGATCTGAAGGTGGAGAGTGAAGCTGTTGAGTTGTGAGGTTTCAAATAAAAAAATGGATTGGACGGTCAATGAATAGGTATGGCTCTGAAGGAGACTTCCCTGAACCAAAGACTTTCCTCCAGCACTACAGTAGAGTGTCTTGTTATTTTCAAAGTTGAACACGAGACGCTGCATTAGGGTTTAACAGTATTTTCATCTGCGTGGCTTTCTGACGTTCGTACTAAGTGTGATAGGGATGGCTCCACAGCCACAGCTTACAGCAGAGAGTCATCCACATCACTGCGCTGGTCCCTGGAACTCTTGCACTCAAGCATGTGCTGGTGTTGCCTACTGCCTTGGCAACACTTCTCTCCCTTTGGCTGTGCTTAGCTAAGTGCAGCATGCAGATGGGGAAACGCGTGGCGATATTTTATTTGTGCTGAAATGTGGTGATAATTTATTTGTGCTTTAATAAAAGTTTGCCTAGAGATCAGAGGAAATAGCAAGCCATTTTAAGTAAACAAGAAGTCAGGCAGCACACGCCCTTAATCCCTTAGCAGGCAGGATCTCTGTGTGTTCAAGGCCACACTAGGGAATCAGAGCCAAGCATGGTGACACACGCCTTTAATCCCAGTAGCAACCATAGAGGCCTGGAGGTCTGTACAGACAGACAGAAAATGACAGAGCTGTGTAGGAAGAGGAAGTGAGGTAGCTGGGCTAAGAGAGGCAATGAGAGGGCAGAACAGCAACGCAATAAAGGCGTGGGTAGACAGGAAGTAACTCGCATGTGGAAGCTTCAGAGTTGGTAAGGTAAGGTTGGCTGGTGGCTTTCCCTATTTCCCCGATCTAAGGCTTTCACCTCTATATTTGGTTCTGTGTTTTTTATTTAATAAGACCTTTTAAGACTCGTGTTACAGAAGCATGACCTAAATTCATGGTTCTTTTCCTCATCTCTGTCTACACACTATACATCCAAATAACCCCTGATAAACAGGAATTCCACCACCTTTGGAATACTGACCCAGGATACTGCATCTATAAATGTTCATAACTTCTACAACTAAAAGTAGGGGGAGTAGGGAATGTCTCCATGTGTTTCTATTTTGTTTTATGATTTTAACCTTTATTAAAAATAGATTTTTTTCATAAAATGTACTTGGATCATGGTCTCCCACCCCTCACTCCTCCCAAGTCCTCCCACCTCTCTACCCACTCAAATCCACAGCCTTTCTTTCTCTTTGTCATCAGAAAACAAACAGGTAACTAAAAAAAAAAGAGAGAGAGAACAAAACAACAAACAAACAAGGATATGATAGTACAAACAGGAAAAAATGCCAGAGAAAAAGCATAAGAAACACATACAGGCACATGCACTTTCATACATAGAAATCCCACAAAAATCAGAAACCATGATGTATAAGTAAAAGACCTATAAAGGTAAAAAATAAAACAAACAAAATGTCCAGACAAACAGTATTTGAAAAAAACCTCCAAAATTACCACTGAGTTTATTTTGTATCTACCACGTGCTGCTGGGCATGAGGCAGTCCCTGAAGTGTGGTTTGTATACCCAGTGAGAATAATTTTTGTGAGCAGTTACCAGTTGGAGATAGCTTCTGGGTTAGGGATGGGACTTGTGTTCACTTCGTCCCTCAGTGCTGGAACCCCATCTGGCTTAGACTTCTACAGGCCCTGTGCATGCTATTGCCGTCTCAGTGAGTTCAAATGTTTGTCAACCCTGTTGCATCTGGAAGGCCTTGCTTCCTTGGTGTCTTCCATCCCATCTGCCTCTTACAGTCTTTCAGCTCCCTCTTCTGTAAGGCTCCCTGAGCCCTGAGGGGAAGCATTTGATGGAGACATCCTATTAATGAAGACGTGTTACAATGTCTCTCACTCTCTGCACATTGTCCAGTTGTGGGTCTCTGTATTTGTTCCCGTCTACTGTAGGAGGAAGCTTCTCTGATGATGACAGAGCAAGGCACTGATCTATGAGTATAGCAGAATGTTCTTAGGAGCTATTTAATTGATATATTCCTTTAGCAGAACAGGATCAATGGAAATTGCCTTTTGTTTGTAGTATAAAATAATGACATAATTACTGTTTTTCAGATGGGGGCTCAGACTGGCGTTGAGCTGGCTGTCCTCCTGCCTCTGCCTCCTAGATTCAGGATTACAGACTGCACTACCATTCTGGACTTTTCCTTTTTTCTGAACATAGGCAAAAACAGTGATGCCTGGAAGTGGTCATAGCAGTCCATGCAAACATCACCTGCTAACTCATTCAAATGCAAATCCATAGGTTTATCTAATGACTCTTCATCTAAACTCAAGTGCAGAAGCTCCTCGGCTTAGGGTGAAGGTACATCTGATAAGACTGTCAGAAGCTGGAAATGCCATTTAGTTGAAGATGTAGTTAATACTCACACCTGCTGATTACCATTACTTGGAAAAGCCCTTCTCTGTGGATCATTAATTCTTCACTCTGTAATCACATATATCCACGCTCTGCTGCCACCCAGCAGCTCCAGAGAGCATCTTACCACATCCTGCTAATCCAGGGAAAGGTCAAAATTCAAAGTACAGTTTCCAACAAATGTGGGTGGTTTTGATGCCACAACGAAGTATGAAGAATAACATATTTTCTTTTCTTTTCTTCTTTAGTCCTTGGGCTATCACTTGGATCCTTGGATGTGCTAAGCTCTGACCTTGAGCTATAACCTAGTGTCACCCAAGCAGTTAAATTGAACCATTATGAATCAAGGAGTGTAACTAGCTTATACTAGTTCCTATCTCTTCTATTCACATTCATTGGCTAGAACCCAGTCATGTGATCACAGCTGTATGCATAAGGATGAGAGTGGTTAGCTTCCAGAGTAACCCAGTTGTGTGTGGTCAGTTCCTGGGAAAACTACTTTAGACAGAATGTGCCCAATATTCTAGCCAATTTTTGGCATCAGTTAGCATTAATCATTCAGAACACTTAGGTCACAAGAAAACAGTTCTGAAAGTCCTTGAAGATGTTATGTCTGAGCAGTGACCAAGCCAATTTAATTTGTATATGCATACTTAAAATGATAGCTTGATTGCATATTTTGTGAGTTGGAAAATTTTTTACCAGGAACCTTTATGTAGCCAAATCAAGCTCCAATGCAAGGGTATAACATTCTGAAAGTGACTATTGAGTGTCGTGGGGAAAGTTGTATCTCATTTAAGAAATCCAAATCAAAAAGAAGGCTTGAATGTTGAGGTTACTTGAGGCATGGCTGCTCTCTCTTTCTTTTTATATTTATTTATTTAACATGAGTGTATGAACATTTGTAAGGGAACATACATGCAATTGTACACATAAGGAGATCAGAAGTCAAAGTCAGGTTCATTCTGTATTTCTACAATGTGGATTTAAGGGATTGAACTCAAGTTGTCAGGCTTGCTGGCAAGCACATTTATCACTGAGCCATCTCACCAGTCCAATTTTATGCTTTCTAATGAACATTCTGTGACTGTTATTAAATTCGATGACTAGAAGAATGCCTATTAAGTTATTTCTTTTAGGCTTTGCAAAGGTGGTTTTCTTAGTTACTTTTCTATTGCTGTGAAGGGACACCATTGCCAAGGCAACACATAAAAAAAAAAGCATTTAATTGGAGACTTACAGTTCCAGAGGGTTAGAATCTATGAGCATCACGACAGGAAGCATGGCAGCAGGCAGACAATCACAGAGCTGGAGCAGTAGCTGAGAGCTTATATCTCCAGCCACAAATGGGCAGAAGAAAGCCAACTGGAAGTAACTTGGGCTTTTGAAATTCAAAGCCCATCCCCAGTAATACACCTCTGTAGCATGAATCTTAAAAGTTCTTATTAATAAAATCAAACCCGGAGCCAGGTATTGGGGTCAATGCTGGTTGATCAGAGAGACAGAACAAACCACAGCTATCTCACCTTGCCAATTCCTCAGCTGGTCCTGTTTCCTCAGACTGGAAGCTTCTGTGTCCTCATCCCAATGGCTCTCAGCTGAACTGCTGCTGGAAAGCCTGAAGCTTAACTAGCCACATGCTTAACCAGCCAAATCCTTCTAGTTTCTGATCCTCACGCCTTATATACCTTTTTGCTTTCTACCACCACTCCCTGGGATTAAAGGCTGGCTTTCTGGGATTAAAGGTGTGTGTCACCATGCTTGGCTATTTCCAATGTGGCCTTGAACTCTCAGAGATCCAGAGGGATTTCTATCTCTGGAATGCTAGGATTAAAGGTGTGTGCTATCACTGACTAACTAGTGGCTTGTCTGTTCTCTGACCCCAGGTAAGTTTATTAAGGTACACAATATTTTGGTGAACACAATACCACCACACACCTCCTCCAATAAGGCCACACCTCCTAATCCTTCCCAAACAGTTCTATCAACTGGAGACCAACTATTCAAATGAGCCTGTAGGGGTTATTCTCACTCCAGCCACCACAGTAGTTCTTAAGGATTGAAAAAAATTAGATGACCAATGAGTTCCTTTATGGAAACAAATACACATAGTACAGGGCTGGCTTGGTTGTTGTGGTGGTTTGAAAGAAAATGGCCCCCAAAGGGAGTGGCGCTATTAGGAGGTGTAGCCTTGATGGAAGAAGGCTGTCACTGTGGGGGTGGGCTTTGAGATCTCATTTGCCCAAGCCTCCCGAGGTGTGACTGTCAGTTGACTTCCTGTTGTCTACAAGATGTAGCACTCTCAGCTCCAGCACTACATCTGCCTGCATGCTGCCATGCACCCTGATATGATGATAATGGACTGAACCTCTGAAACCGTGAGCAAGTCACCCCAACTAGATGTTTCCTGTATAAGAGTTGCTGCAGACACGGTGTCTCTTCACAGCAATAGAAACCTAGCTAAGAAAGTTGTCCTTTCCTAATTTCATATTTCAGCTTTGAAACAGATGCTAGCTTAATAAAAGTAAATAATGCACAATTTATAAATTGCACATTTTGTTTCTCCCATACTGAGCATGTAGTAATAAGTGATAAATATTCACTGAGAGTTAGTGTTTTTTTTTTTTCACAGCCTCTTTAGAACCTGACTCTGTACCAAGGTGAGTACCATTCCATATGTATCTGTTAAATACATGAGGGGAAATATAAAAAAATTATTAAGGTTCAAGGTTTAGATATAACTTAAAGAATATTTCCCTAATCATTCCCTAGAGTGCTGTGGCCAAGGATCTTCATGCCTTATATAAATATCAAAATAAGTGGACTATGGGAACCATTGGTGCCAGTATAAGAAAATAAAAAGAACTTGAGTAATTTTCTTGGGAAAGATGGTGAATAAAACAGACATTATTATCTGTGGATTTAAAAGTACTTACATAGTTATTAAACTAAAAATAAGTTCAAATTATTGTAAAATTTATCAACAAAAGGAAGGCCTATTTTGCTACTTACGAAAAACAAAACAGTGAAAACAGAAGGCTTTGAGTTTGTAAACAGAAGATAAAATGTTTCAATTAAACTAATAAAACTAGAATATTTAGCAAGGTCTTTTAAAGAAATAAATGCCCCGACCAGTGCTATTTCTTGGTCACTTTGTGCTCAAGGTCACATCAGGACTACCCCTGTGCAGTTCCTCTTTCTCTGATCAGCTCTGACTTCAGGCCAATTGGCTGTTCCTTGTTCTGGAAGGCAGAATGTGGTCTGTTCACAACACTGGCAGCCCCATCCGTAATGAAGAGTACCAAATTAGGTAGCCTGCACGGACAGGCCTCATGTAAGGTGTTGTTCTGATGCTGCGGACATCTGAAGAGATGACCACGTATCTAACAGCAGTGGAGGGACAGTGCTGCATTGACTGTAGGCATGCCAGTGTGGAAATCCGGAAGCTCCATCCATTTTCCAGACAGATCGGAGCTGTTGAAACAAAATGGGACCTGGAGATTGAATGAATGTTCACTTCCCTTTCTTACAAAATCCAATCCTAATGAACCCATTATGTTTTTCATTTCGATCACATCCAATAGAAACATTGTGTTCTCCATCTCTCTCTCTCTCTCTCTTTTTAATTTTAATAGTAAAAGAGCCTTATGATTTGATTTCCATATTATCAGGATAGATACCTCTGGTCCTACTGAATTTCTTTTCTTTGCTCACTTTTCAAGAGTTCTTTTTCTCTCATCTTGCTGTTCCTCCAATTGCTACTACTGTAAGGTGTGCTATTTTAGGAAATTAATATATATTTAGTAGCACTTATGTTTGTTTATGTCCATATAATTTTTATTTTAGCATAATATAACCTAAATAAGTTGGAAACATTTTACAAGTAGTCACATTATTAGTATTAACAAAGCCAATCATCCCTCAAAAAAATTAAGCCAGTGGTATTTAAGCCTTAGGTTGAATTCAACTTTTGTACAATAGCCAACAGTATAACTTCTAAGTGTATTATTATTATTTTATTTAAATAACATGTAGTTTTTAAATTTTATTTTTATTTTCTGTGTATGATAGTTTTGCCTGCATGCTTTGTAAATGCACCACATGTTCATGCTAAGGCCAGAACAGGGCATCAGACCCCCTAAAAGTGGACTTTTAGCCAGCTATGAACAACCATATGAGTGCTGGGAATTGAGCCTGCATCCTCTAGAAGAGAAGCCAATGCTCGTAACTATTGAGCCATCTCTCCAGTCCCCATAAGACATGCACTTTTATATGTGTAGTTTTTATAGATTCTTTTGTCATGGAGAAATATTTTTTTTAGTCTCTGAGAGTTTTGCCACATCTATAAATTCCTTTCCTCCAAACCTCACCCCTGCAGTCATTCATTTAAAAGTTCTATATTAGTAATATGGGGTAAGAGTAACCACTTACTCAGTAAGAGGCCAGTGCTCTGGTCATTGGGTGGTTAGGGGCACTTTCTTTCTTGTTGCTGCCTTTTCCCACCTGTATAATTAGTTAAACATAACATGTAACTGGCATGGTCCTGAGGTTTAGATGGTCAGTCCAGGTGAAGTGCCAAAGTGACTGAAGCTCATAAACCTATTATTGTTACTACCAGTAGGGGACCATTTAAGTCCCTGGCAAGGCAGTTACAAAGAAAATCAAGAGTCTTGTGCAAGATGAGATGGAATAAAGTAAGCCAAAGATAATTAATATATGTGCTCTGATCCTAATTGAAGTTACAGAGACTATGAAACAAGGCAGTGTAATGGGAATTTCTTGGAGGCCAAGGCCAATTTTAGAATGAGTAATAATCAAATGAGACTGTTGTGAAGAGGTGAACTCTATGTTGATACTTGAATTACAAAAAGAAATTGGTTATGATAATCTGAAATTGAAAAAGGCTTTGTTCTTACAAAAAAGAGAGAAGCTCAGAGTCTGGGCAGCTTAACCAAGATGAGAGAAATAGAAAATTATTAAGTGTTTATTTGAATGAACTTCTTTAAGGCCAAGTGCATTGTCACATTTTAGCAAGTTCAAGTGCAATCTCAGAGCAATTCTGTTTGTTACAATATTTGGTTTATATTTATATTTTCTATAACCAGATTTTGTGGTATATTAGAATTTTAAAATACTCGCTATTTTATTTGTTTCTAGGTAACTTAAAAAGGTAATATTGACTAATAGTTATTTAATATTTTTCAAAAGACTTTCTAAGTCACATCAATAATGTTGATTCCCCTAACAAACTTAACACAACCATTATAATAGATCATGAGACATAAACACATCCTTTCCCCAAGGTCGTAGGAGAACTAAATTTTGGGAAGTACAGAATGTAACTGCTAATACCGACAAGAAATAACCATCATGAATCAGAGACAAAGATGGCTGAACTTATTGGCTTGTAGTTATGGCAACTAACTAAGCAAAAAAAGCACAGAAATACCTATATGTGTTTGGTTGGGGGAGAGGTTGTACTTTTGTGGAAAGCCATGGATTCCTTCAGAACTAATAAAGATCAGATTTGACTGGGGGAGACCTTCTGAAAATCTTGGCTATGGACATAAAGGGAAAAAGCCAAGAAAGACTACAAGATAGCTGATATCTATTTTGATCCCTCTCCATGGGAACAGCTTTGAGATTGAATGAGACATGATAAATCTTATCGGCTACAGAATCCTGACGACTTATTACATGCCATCTTTTCATAGAGGTTTGGTTATACAGTCCAAATAGACTGATAATGTTAATAGATGCCTTTTACTTGCTCCAAAATAGAGCAAAAAAATTCATCGTTAGCTGACTTGTGCACACTGCAAATTCTATACTTGTGTTAATGCAGATATATGTTACCTTTAAAAGTTTGTGTATTTTCAGAAAAAAAAAAAGGACCAGACACCAATGAAAACAAGTAGTCCAGGTGATCCAGCCTCTCAAAATGCCTCTGTTTGCAGTTTCCTCAAAATTCTTTATCCAGAACAACTTCAAAGCTGCAATCCAAGATGGTCCAGCCTCACACACTACTCCAGCCAGGACTTCAGATAAGCCCTGCACTTTCACATTACACAGAGACTGGACAACAAATGTTACAGCTAGTTTTTCCAGCACCATTATCTCAATTTTCTCAGGTTTCCCTAAAGATACTGTCACCCCTAGACGACAGGAAGCAAACTAGAAGACACAATGCCCACATTCCTAAGAGGTAGGGTGGGTGATTTTTGGTTGTTTGGTGGATTATGGATGTTTGTCATTGTTTAGGGGTGTTGATTACAAGTTGTTACTGTCCACATTCAGGGATAAAACTAAGCAAAGGAGGTTAAATCCAAGGATCTCTTTCTGAAAAGAAAAAGGGGGGAGGATATAGGAATGATAGGATAGTAGAGTAGATTATTGAATCTACTTTAACTAAAAAACAACTATTTCAATATTTTACACTGGTATGGATTTTTGTATATTGTTACAAATTTAGGGTTATTTTTGTTAGAACTCACTGAATATATATTTTTACTCCCATTTAAGGTATTTTTGTATATTGATACAAATTTAAGGTTATTTTTGTTAGAACATACTGTTTTTATGGTTCTACTCTTGTTTAAGTTATTGTACCTATGCAGCTCATTTAAAAATGTAATGTAAAGTTCTAGTCTTTAAAAGCTATTTAGGATAGTAAGAAATACATGTCAGTAGTTAGCCATCTATAACAATCAAATCTGTGGTCATGTTAGGTATGTTTTCAAGGTCAAGCAGAAATATATTTTAGATATACAGGTCATCTTCAAACACTTTAGATACCTACGGAATATGGCATTTAAGATGTTTTAATAACATAAATCTTTTCATGGCAGTGAGACGCATCTATGCCTTGTAGCCCCAATCTACTTCAAAAAGTATGATGGGCATTGAAGAACCTCCATATAGAGTTGACTTTTATTTGTGGTAAAGTTAGTCGCTGAGCAAGAAACTGTTCTTGCCTTGACTGCTGACAGTATACTGTCCAAACTGGACAAGTAGGACACAAAAGAAAGCAACTGCTTAACTTTGCCAAGAAAAGGTAAGACAGTCCTTCAAAAATTCTGCTTCATAGAAAAGTCTATCAGATATTTTAGGCCTGTAGGATAAAGGATGAATGACCCAGTGTTACAGAGGAACCATGAGTGACTGCCCAGGCAGCCAACTGTGTTTGTCATTTCTATAGTTTTGGAAATTATTTGCTCTGCACTTCCTGTTTACTCAAGTAATATTTATCCTTCTTGGGTCTCTGATGGAGATTGAAGACTAGATAGTTACACAGTTTTCCTTGTTACTAAATTCAGAAAAAAACTTTCAGAAGAGATGCAAAGTTTATAAGGTTGAGAAACATAAAAACTTAAGTTGTTTACCTAAGAAAATTCTTTAAGGTCTAAAAAGATATTTTTAGGATGGGAATACAAGTTTGCTGTGGGATGATCCTTCTGTATGCTGTGAATATATACTACTCTCATTGGTTAATAATGAAGATGATTGGCCTATAGGAAGGCAGGATAAATTTAGGTGGGACAGTCAAACTGGGGACTCTGATGAAGAAAAGTGAAGTTGGGAGAGAAATGAGCAAGCTGCCAAAGAATCAAGATGTCAGAGGACCAGTAAAGCCATGGGCCATGTGGCAATACGGAGATTATTAGAAATGGGTTAATTTAAAAGAGCTAGTTAATAATAAGTCAATGATATTATTGGCTGAACATTTTGTAATTAATATAAGCTTTTTGTGTTTATTAAGACTAGGAGATCAGGACAGAAAAATTCTGCCTCCATTTACACAAGTTATGATGGAAAATGGTTTAGGTATAAAACTTTGGACTCATCAAGATAAGATAGATAATAATTTCTCCAAATTTGTCAAATACAAATGAACTGGATATTGTGAATGTAATTCTTACTTTTTAATTGTTCTTATTGTATATAATTTTTCTGTATTAGAGTTAAAAACCTTGTCTTTTTATTTAGACAAAAGGGGAAATGTGGGATATTTGTACACTGTGTCAAGATGTATTGCTGAGATTGCTGAATGGCCAATAGCTAGGCAGGAGGTATAGGTATACCCAGCAAGAGAAAGGAAAAGAAAGAGAAATCTAGGTGAGCAAGAGAAGTCATGAGACCTGGGGAGGAAACAGGAGGTATAAGATGGAAGAGAGGTAGCGCTATGTGATAGAATGTAGATTAATAGAAATGGCTTAATTTAAATTGTAAGAGCTAGTTAGGAACAAGCCTAAGCAATAGGCCAAGCTTTCATAATCAATAAGAAGTCACCATGTCATCACTTGGGAGCTGGCTGGCAGGACAGAAAAAGACTCATTACATATAATAGCCCCAAACTGGAAACAACCTAGATGTCCTTCAACCAGACAATGGATAAAGAAAATGAGGTACATTTACACAGTTGAGTATTACTCAGCTGTTAAAAGCAGTGACATCATGAAATATGTAGGTAAATGGATGGAACTTGAAAAAAATCATCCTGACTGAGGTAACCCAAACCCAGAAAGACAAACAAAGTATGTACTCACTTATAAATGAATATTAATTAGCTGTAAAGTAAAAATTAATTATGTTATGGTATACAGAGAGGCTAAGTAACAAGAAAGGCCTAAGGGAGGGGCCCAAGATGCTCTCTGGGAAGGAAAAATAGAATAGATTTTATGGGTGAACTAGGGGCAGGTGGGGCTGGGAACAGGTGGGGACAAGTAGAGGGGAGAGAGGGAGAAAATACTGGAAGAAATGACTGAAATTGGGGGGCATTTCTGGGTTGAGGTGGAAACTTAGTGCAATGTAAACTCCATAGAATCGACAAGAGTAACCCTAGGAAAGAATTCTAGTAATAGGGAACACAGAGCCTGAACCATGCATCTTCTGTAACCAGGCAAGGCCTCAAATAGAGGGATCAGTGCTCCAACCCAGCCGCAAAACCTTTGACCTACAGTTTGTTCCACCTGCAGAGTGTTCTGGGACCAGAGCTCAGCAGAGTCTTCATAAAACAGACCAGAGAGACTTCATCCAGCAACTGATGGGAGCAGATGCAGAGTCCCACAGAGGAGGGGATGGAAGGATCAGATGAACCAGAGGGGTTAGGGATACCACAAGAACACCGCCCATATTGACTGGGATTCATGGGGCCTCACAGAGATCAGGGAGCCTGTAGGGGTTTGATCTAGGTTCTCTGCATATATGTTATTTCTGAGTATCTTGGTATTCTTGTGGGATTCTTAATGGTAGCAGTGAGGCTGTCTCTGACTCTTTGCCTACTTATGGGACCCTTTTCCTCCTACTGAGTTGCCTCATTTAGCTTGGATTCCATGGTGTATACCTGGTCTCATGGTAGCATGTTTTGCCATGTTTGGTTGATGTCCCCAGGGAGGACTGCTCTTTTCTGAAGGGAGATGGAGGGTGAGTGGTAGATCTGGGGGAGACGGGTGGTGGAGAAGAGCCTGGAGGGAGGGGAGAGAGGAGGACCTGTGGTCAGAATATCATATATGAGAAAAGAATTTTAAAAAAAAGAGTAAGATTTACAAGGGGGAAAATAATCAGCAGCCAGGACAAGGGAAATTTTCTTGTAATTCTTTACACGAATTTAGCATAGACAGTATTTACAAGGATGTTTGGCTCTAAGTGAGTATGCACAATACGTACCCTGATGCTTCTGTTGCTAGGCATGAGGTTGCTATGAGTGCCTGATGCCTGTGGAGTGACACCCAGCATTTGCTATGTGCTTTTTATTCATTTAGTCTAATGCATTCACATCAAATTTTCAAGCATTCTGTCACTTTCCATTTGACAGCCAATGGAATGGGGGCTTGGAGAAGTTGAGCTAAATTGAACAAATTCACACAGGAGGCTAGAAATCAAACTCAGATTTATAGGAGTCCCAGGCTTTTACCATCCTTCTGCACTGCATAGCAAATACTCGAGGATCCAGGTATAAAAGCCCAACTCTACACGAGGCAGATGGAGGGCAACTGAAATGTGAATAGCACAAAGTTTAGTTTTCTGGGTATACTTTTCTGTTTCCTAATATCATTTCTAACCTAAAGGGAATGAACTGATTCTGCTGAGATGCCAACACTGGCAAGCCTTCCAGCTTCAGTTTGGGACCTGGGTGATTTGATTTGTTCCCATAAATTGTAAGAAACACCTGTACTTTGAGAATGGTCCTGTACATCATCTTTCACAGAACAAACTGTGGTAATATAGTCAAGAAGAAAAGCTCATTGTAAAGGGAAAGCAGCAGGCTTGCCAGCTATTAATATCCTAACTCAGATTCGAGTGATGATATCACCTAGGAGAACTGTAAGACACATGCACAGGGTTCCCATAACAACCACTGTTTGCTGTGTAATTTGGATATTCCTGAAATTATGTTGTAGGATGAAGCACTTCCATTAATTGTTGGGATATATAAAGGTTCACTCTGTGTTATTCATGTCATGGGTTTTCCAGAATTTAATAAGGAAGCATGAGCTCCTTGGTTTGTTGTTCTTTTATAGCTAAGGAAACATGCTGCAATACAATGAAAGGGCATCCAGCCAGGGTTATTTCCTATTAAAAGCAGTTAGCATTGTGCCAAAACGCAGGAAAAACAGCTTATAACACACCAGTGTGGAACTTCTTGTGCTGACGGAAACAGAGGATATGATTTTTTTTGTGTGTGTAACATTCCAATGTAAAAATACATATTGCCTGTGTTGGCTGCAAGATTGCACTTAAATCAGTCCTGGCAATCCTTCCTGAAGTCTGCCCAATTTCTTCTTGTGCATCGAAGCAAGACATTGCAAGCATAAACCTTAGGAAGAGCATGTCATCAGTCTTAGAATACTCTTAGTTGTGGGTCTCTGGCAACATACTGTTCTCAATCAACTCAAGTATTTTCTGAAATAGCAGCCAAAGAAAAGAGGAAATTCTGGTGGGACCCAACAAAGATAAGCACATGAAATCTGAGCATAATTAGGAGCCAATACTCATTCTGATTCTACTCTGTGCAAAAATTTTATTCATATACACAGTGCTAGTCGAGAATGGTAACTTTCCAGTCACAAAACAAGTGGCACTCTGTAAAGAGATTTTTCAGTAAGACCATGTTTTAGAAATGACTATGTATTTGCTATTGCCTACATCATGCTATAAATCATATTAAATAGTGTATAGTGATTTTCTGCACAATTCTATAACAAGCATGAGCATAAAAAACAACAACAACAAAATCCTCCATAATTGATATAGTCTCTTCATCATATCTAAGGTACACATAATAGATCACACATTTTAGTTATTGTTTCGAGAATGGCAGTGACTGTGGAAACACATGGATCCACTCAGGGAACTGGGAAGTGTTGTTAGCAAAGGAGGAAATCAGAAGGTGAGTTTCAGTGAGTAGCAGGAGCTGCCCAGGTAGCTATCTTTAGTTATCTCAGGCATCTTTAATGCAAATGATAATCAATTAGCTTATACTTGGAAAAATTTATGGTTAGATAAACTTAAGTTTGCTCTCTAGCTTCAGGGGCTTATGTGCTTCACAAGACCCACTTTGTTTCTTTTCATTGCTTATCTTGAATTCCTTTTTGTTATGTGTGTTTTGGGCTAGACACTCCCTCTTGCCCAGCTGTTTTTTAAATCTGTATCTTCCCCTGATTTCAATATAGAGACAATACCTCTGAGGTCACTCCTAAATTTGACCTCTTCTGATTGGACCAGTTTAGTCACGAAACATGTGTAGCACTTTTCCAGGTTAGTGGTGTGACCAAACCTCTGAAGCTGAAAACAAAGGCCCTCCTTCCCCTTGGCTAACGCAAGGGCATGGGTCCTCATAGCTTAGGAAAACAAACAAGGTCTGCTATAGTCCATTTCTTTTGGCCACCTGCATTCAGTTTTGGGTTGTTGTAGTGCAATACCTGTGATAATGAACTAGTGGGAAATGTTCATTTTTAATGTTTATTGGTTCATGGTTCTTTAAGTTCCAGCATAAGATGGAGTGATTCTACTATTTTTTGTGCATCTAATAAAGGCAATTTGTCATGTCAGTAATGCTTATTGGGAAACAATTGAGAAGGCATCAAAGAGAATGCCAGGATAGAATTTGATATCACAGTTCCTTCAAGAGAACACTACCCATGACTTCCTACTAGGATCTACTTTTCAGATGTCCAAAGTACTGCCCAGTGTCACCAACCTGGGGACCAAGGTTTGGAAATATGTACCTTTGGGAAGCATTCAATGTAACCAATTCACCACTTAACATACAAACTGAACCTTATTCCTAAATACTTTATTCTCTGTTACTCCACCCAGTTCCTCTGATCAACATGAATACTTTATTCATCAGTTCAGAGTAGAAATCCTTGTGTCCACAAAAGCCAAGAGTCTAATAGCACACAGTGTCCAGTCATATGAAAGACATATTGATAGAGAATGAAAATATCTACAGTTATGCTCTCATTAGAAGAAAAGCACAATGGCCAACAATCCTTTGTGAATATCACATGTAGCTGGAAGAGTTCTCAGGGATTCCTTGCTCTGGGTTGACACTGGATGGGGTTATTTTGTCAACAGGTGTTAACAAATTGCCTTGGTTCTGATCTTCTGGATGTTTCTTTAGTTTTGTTTTGCCCTTAGTAGTCATATGGGAGATGTAAAAATGAGTTATGCTTCACCAATTCCTGTTACAATAGAATCAGGATTTGGGATATGAATTGATGGATATACTTGTTACTTTTATGAGTGTTGAGGGGTGCATTAATAGTTTTTTTCATCACTCTGACAAAATACTAGCAAGAAACTACTCGAAAGTAGAGGCATTTATTTTGATCAATGACTTCTGAGGTTTTGTTTCATCATGGTGGGGGAGGATCTGGCAGATTAGAGCAGTTCACGTTGTAGTAGACAGGAAGTAGATAAAAAGAACATACAGGAATGTCACACAAGTCCAAATAGAATCCACAAGGACACAAAGCTGTGACCTACTTTCTCCAATTAGACCCCAACTCCTGCCTCTCATTAACTCCCAATAAGGCCATTATGTTATGAATTTGAGAAGGGATTAATCCATTCATTAGGTCAAAGCCTTCATGATTCTTATTGTCTCTAGAAACATCCTCATAAACACACCCATAGATGTGCTTTTGAATCTCATAGGCACTTCATAATCCAGACATATTGATTATCAGAATAATTCTCTACCATGTTATGAAAGACCAGAAATCTATACAAGCATTTATATGAGAACTAGTCACCAGAGTTGTCAACTAATGTGGCCTACCACATTATTCTGCTCATGTCCGTTATCCCAATTACTTGTGTCTTGGCCTTTATCAAGGCAGTTTCTCATGTGGTTGGAGTGGGAGACTCAGCTACTCTAGTCCTTGCTCCCAGGTTCATTTCTGGGGTAGTTTTGTGAATTAGGTATTTGCTCCCCATTCTAAGTAGCTTAAGTTAGGATTTCCAGGGAACTTTGTAGACTGAGCATGGAGTCCTCAGCTCTCTGGATGCTGAGGCAGGAGGATCATTTGAGTTTAAGGTTGACCTGGGCTGCATAGTGGATGGAGTTGCCTAAGGAGAATGGATATGGGCAGGGTTTTAACCCCTCTTTGTTGTTTCTGTGTCCTGCTGTACCTGCTTTCATTCATAGGAAAGAATTTTGATTTCAAGAATTTCAGTATCTCCAACATCCTGAACAGAAAGTCTCTGGTAAGAAACACATTTCTTAGTAAAGCCTTTTATTTCTCGGTTTTCACTCAGATGAGCCAACTTCAATGTTAACTGGTTTACTGCTTATGAGACTTGTGAGGATAATAATCTCTAGAAACGATGTGCCCAAAACCTACATTCTCCATTTTGGGATCATTTGTACTATGGTGTCAGGTTAGACCAGGCCTTCCTTTGCTACCTGTAACCTGTGTGGTTAAACCACAGGAGCTGCCATAGTTCAAGTCTGGGAGCACAGACTCATCTCACCTTGATTCTGCTAGTCATGAATTCAGTGTCTGCTGCTGCCATGAACATTCTGCTACCAGTCTTTGTACATTCTGACAGCAAGTGAGAAAACTCAATCTAAAGTTTTCATTATGAGGGGCTTTGATTTACATAACTGGAGAGCCTAATATTAGCTTGATCCAGGGGCCTGTTAATGGGATCACGTCATCTGTATATGTGGGCTCCTTTATCAGAAAGCATTCTAGCTTGATAACGCTGTTCTCACTGAACTGAGAGCACGGATTACTCTTCTCATGATTTCCTATCAGGGTTTGCAATTAGCCAAGTGCAACGGGATTCAGAAGTTAGAAGGGAAGCTGCAGGTGTTGCACTTTGAAACATGCATCAGTCTATAACTTTATGCAATGATTTCTCAATTAAAAAAATCTACCAAAATTAAAATGCTCAATACTGACTTTATGTTTTGGAAAGAGTTATTATAATGGAACTTAGAAATGAAGGCCTCAATTGCAGCTGTAATATACAATTCTTTTAAAAAAAACACGAATTTAAAACAAACTGAGTAAACAAGGCAAATTCACCAGACCTGTGTCAGGAGTATGTGCAGTTCTGTTGTGAAAAACACCCCCTTCCTCAGCAGAGCACCCAACCTGTTAAAGATTGAGAAGAAGCAGACAGACTCTGATTCCCATTAGTACTGGGTGCCCTGTTTATCTTCACTGATTCTCCTGTTTTCGTAATTCTGAACCGGTTCTGACTTTCTTGTCTTTCAGGCTTAGCTTTGTTTCTTAACTGAGATGTTCAAGCCTATCCCCAGGCACTGAAGCAAGAGCATTCATAAATTCTTTTCAATGGTTTTGAAAATTGGCCCAAGCTTCTGCTGGGTAATAAACCCTTATTCTTTATTGCTTACAGTTGTTCTGCATCTGTAATCAAATCATCAGGATTAAGTTTCTCTTTTGGTATTCTCAGGTGACAAGATTGACTTCAGTTGACAGTTTGTTGCAGGTTCCAATCCAGCTGAAAAGGTTTTGTATCTCATTTCAGTCTTATGATCCCTTGTAATTAGACCACCATGGACCTTGAAGTCAGTCCCTGAAAATCTTTGTGGCCACAAGGGAAAAAATAATGTGCTTATTGGCTGGGTCTGACATATATATCCACAGTGACATTGATTGTTGTGGCCTAAGAAACTCAATGACTTGACTTTATAATCTTGACTTACAGGCTTCTCTCTGACAGTGTTTGAAAGGACTGAGGTCACATTCTTTTCCAACAGTTCAGGATGGGATGAGGGAGCAGTGTGTTTTGAGTGTGTGTGTGTGTGTGTGTGTGTGTGTGTGTGTGTGTGTGTATGTGTGTGTGTGTGTGTGGTGGGAGTACACTTACAAAGTGGTCATTGAAGGGACATTGAGGGACAATATGCCTTTAAAATCTGGACTTCCTTTACATACAGCGGTGGGAGTTGAATGCTTCTGAAAGATGACAGCCTAAGAGACTTCTGACTCCTCAGTCCTGAGGTCATTGCTTAATTTTGTTTTCTCAATTTGAACATTGTAATTGTACATGTGGAAGTTGCTCTAGAAATAACCAGATTGCTAAATACTATGATGTATGTCTTTTGGAAAGGTGGCACAATGCTATTTGTAAGGTATCTAGGTAGGAAGCAATTAAGGCAGTATTATGGACTGTCTAGGTAAAGGTTACAATTGAAGGCAGGAGACCGTGAGACTGGAATTCTGTGGCATTCAGTATTGGTGGATAAAGAAGCTGTGACAAAAAAGGAGACTGGGAAGCAGTCAGAGCTGGGGAAAGAAAACCGTGCAAGTCTGTGAGTTCATTACATTGGCACAAGAAGTATGTCTCCTTGGAGAAAACTGAATGTCTGGGTGGTTCCATAGTTTTAAATACATTCATGATGATGTATGGCTTTTAGCAAATAAGTGAAAAATGTGTTTAAATATCTTTACCTTCTTTTCACAATATTCCTTAATACATGTATCAAAACTCACATCAGAAACTGAGCTCTGTCTTATAAAAGAGCATTATTATTACTTTTGACACCAGTCTGTAAGTCTTTGTCCCTAAGTTAAGCAACAGTACATGTAAGTGTTATGATTTTCTGTTTTTAAAAATGGAGTAACTTGGCAAACACAACAGGATGCTGTTTTTTGAATATAACACAACTCTACAGACTGAGTAAAAAATTCATTCTTAAGAAAGATGATTATAGAGATGGGTCAGTTTAAAGCATGTGTTTCACCGGGTGGTGGTGGTGCATGCCTTTAATCCCAGCACTCGGGAGGCAGAGCTAGGAGAATCTCTGTGAGTTCAAGGCCAGCCTGGGCTACAGAGTGAGTTCCAGGAAAGGCACAAAGCTACACAGAGAAACCCTGTCTCAAAAAACCAAAATAAATAAATAAAATAAAATAAAAATAAAAGCATGTGTTTCTCTTGCAGAGGATCCAAGTTGCATTTGGTGCAGCCATGCAGCACAGTTCACAACCATCTGTAACTCCAGCTCCAGGTGATCTTATGCCTTCTTCTGGCCTCCACAGGCACCTGCACACATGTCCATACACACACACACACACACACACACACACACACACACACACACACACACACACACAGATGTCTTTTTTTTTGAGACATGTAGTTTTTCTTTCTTTCTTTCTTTCTTTTTTTCTTCTCTGTATAGTTTTGGTGCCTATCTTGGATCTCGCTCTATAGATGAGGCTGATTTTGAACTCACAGAGGATTAAAGGTGTGTGCCACCACCCCTCGGCCAGATGTCCTTTTTTCAACAGAGATGACCAGAGAAGATTTTGACAGTTTATGACTAAACATGGTTTTGATTGGATGCTGCTTAGTCTAATTTTCAGCAAGCGCTATAGGTCATTCTAATTTTATATATCAATAAGTTTTTTGAATAGTTCTTAAGAGAAACAGACTTATTACAAAAAAAGCTATTGCTTTAATCCCTTATTTATGCATGTATTCATTGGTGATGGGGGCGGAAGCTAAGGTTTTGTAGGTGCTGAGCCAGTGCTCTCCCTCCCACTGACCGACATCCCCGGCTGACTTTGGTTTTCTTCTACCGTAACTTCTGACTTAGAATCTTTCACTCAGAATCAGTTCCTAAGAGTTCAAGTGACCAGAGTTAGCATCAAAATAGAACCAGAGGATAAATCAGGTTTGTGTTGCGAGTTTTCAGGAAGGATCTAATGAAGCTGGGCTGTATCTTACTGTCACCTGTTTCTTGTGGATAAAATGCACTATTTTCTCACAGTTTGACTCTTTAATTACAGACTGAAAAACAAACGGTTGGCTGAAGATTTTCATGCATAGAATGGGCATCTCCCCAAGTATCAAAGCAGTGTGCAGACTTCAGTGGTACAGTTTGTTCCCAGGACATCAGCACCTGTGCCTCGCTGCCGCTGTCATGCCCCAGCAACTTCACACCCCATCAGGAAGCTGCTGCCTGATCCTGATGACTGTTGTCTTTCTGTATCTTGTCCCAAGCCATTGCTGTCAGTTACTGACTCCTAGAGTCTTATTTTTTTGAGCCAATTTTTATAGCGAAGAAATTTAATTCACAAACCAAAACAAAAGCCACACAGCGAAGCACAACTGAGGAGAAATTTCAGGGATCCTGTGTCTGCAGACACGTCCTTACTGAGGGTCCCAGTGCCTAGGGCGTCAGGGCATTTCCAAAGCCTCGCAAATTTCCCTATCAGATTTCCAGTTCAGGCCTCTTGTTTTATTCCGACTTTTAACCGACAAGACAAAAGGTATAGACTGCCATATATTATGGTACTTTAAAATATGTGTATCTTGAGGAATGTCTTGATCAAACTAAATAGTGTATCTTATTTTGTATATCTTTTTAATTGATGAAGACACTTTACATCTACTCAGAAAATTTCAAGAATGTAATACATTGTTATCAGCTATAGTCATCCCTTACTCTATTCTGCCCACCCTACTGAAGTTTTATATCCTTTGACCAGTATTTCCTATTTCCCCAGCCACAGGAAACTCAGAACTCTACTCACTGTGTCTCTTAGACCAATTATTTCTGATCTCACCCATTAGGAAAAGTCGGCTGTATTTCTTTCTGTGCCTGGCCTATTTCATGTAGCATTCTGTCTAGGCTACTCACGTGTCACAAATCACAGATTGCTCCAATAAAATAACACTCTGCTGCTATGCAATACAAATATTAAACAAAGGCACAAAACACAAAGCACTCAAGCTCTCATCTAAATGACCCTTTAAGACAAAAATAGCAATTAAAATTGTAGTTATATATCAGAAGAAAAATAAGAACAAAAACTTACATTATAAATGAGTAAAAGCAGCTCAAAGCTAATGTGAATCCATGATTAAATGTAGAGCAACTGAACTAAGACTTCAATTCAGAATGTTCTAGAAGAAATTCGAAAACCACACAAATTAAAAAATATATATAAAAACAGTAGACTACAGAGAAAGAATGTTTGAGTTAATGCTTTAGGGAAAAGAGAAAAATTAAGCTTCAGAAACTCTATTTATGAAATAAAATATTTTTTAAATAGAGAAAAAAATGCCACATTATATAAGTAAGGGATTGAATGTCAGGGCACACTGGAGGCAGAGGCAAAAGAATTTCTGCTTTGAGGCCATCCCAGTTGACCTAGCAAATTCCAGGCCAACCTGAGCTCCAGAGGAGAGCCTGCCTCCCCCTCCCTCCCACCTCCAAAATAGGAGAATGCTATAATACTCGTGCATTTGAAAATGTCTGTGAAAAAAAATATTTTGTGGGTAATTCCCAAAAATAGTGTGATAGGAGCTAAAACATACACATGGAAAAATTATTTCTTCACAAAATTCTAAACAAAATCTGATGACGTTATAAATGCACAAGGAAAAAGTTTCATATTTTCTTCATAAAGTAATCAGTATTCAAAACAGAGTAAAAAGTTATCATGGAAAGTTATGAGGTTTTTATGATAACAAGTTATGAAAATATAGTTTTTATGATTATAAAGATGAAAACAATGCAAATTATATTAAACAGAGATTAATAAAATAACCTATTTTGATTTTTTTTAATTCTATGAATGAATCCTCCTTCTTTTTTATTTTAGACAAAGATTCATGATAAAGTCCAGGCCAGTCTGGAACTCCTGACCCTCTGCCTCACCCTCCTTAGTACTGGATTACAAGTCATCCTCAGGCCGGTCTAAGAAAATTCTTGATTCCTGTCTGACCCCTGTTCCACCTCAGCTACCCAGGGCTGAGGTCTGTGGTTCTCTGATGTTGTCTCTTTTTACACCAAGTTCTATTCTACCTTCCATCCTTCTTGTCCTACCTGTTATCCCTTTGGCTCAGTTTATCTCTTAACTTCATAGCAACTGCTTGAAGTGACATAGATCTTCAATTCAAGTATAAACCAGTACATCACCCCCACCTCCTCTGCACATCCTCATTTGGCTTTCACCCCAATCAGATTCCAAGACAAACAGTAATTACTCTTGCAAACAGATTTTTTTTTCCTTTTTTTACTCTCTGTACTTTTTCCACCCCACCCCCCATCTCTCTCCCTCTGTATATATGTATCACTGTGATTAAATGTCTGAGGCTTGGAAATTCTATTTAAGAATGTCACACTTCAGGATATTCAAGGGTGTGATAATGGGATTATATTGCTAGCAATCCACGGAGTCTGCTTAATGGGCAAAGGAATTTATTTGTGAAAGAAAACTCACAAGACAAAATAGAGGAATTTGTCACAGGATCCTAGAAGGGTGAGGCATGGTCCAAAGCTGTTCTCTGGTGAGATCTGCCCTAGTTTGTCCCAGTATCCAAAACCATGAGGTAGTGAAGAGAGAGCTGTGTACAAGCATCCCGTCTTAAGAGTCCCCAGCGGCCATGGCCAGTACTTCAAGGTCATAGACAGGTGTAACAGTTACCAGATACCTCACTAGGGGCAGTATTTCAGGGCATGGTGAGAACAGCTCCCCACTACAGTGTGATATTGGCATCAACTCAGCATTGACTACTAGAGGAATCTGGAGGCAAATGTGGATCAAGTTTCTATGCTATCACATGCTGTCAGATTCTCCCAGCATCATTCAGTTAGCACCAACCTTGCCACCCTGGTAATGGTTCAGAATGCCCATGTCATCAGAAGCTGCAACCCTGTGTGCTGAAGACTGTGTTTGCTTCTTAGTTAGAGCAAATACTTAAAGCATTGCTAATATTTCCTGTGGCTTTTGTGTCTTCTTTCTCATGGTTTATTCTAATACTAGGTATTATTGTGCTTCAGATTTTTCTAGCTATTGCTGAAACATTCTGTTATTTCTGTACAGACTTAAGAGCCAATTTGTAAATTCCATGAAAAATTCTGGAGTAGTTGTATGCTGATTAAACTCAATTAAATCTCAGCAGCATTATTGTTCTGTTCCGTCCTCCTAAGGAAGCTTCCTTCTTGTGGTTTCTTGTGCATCACAACCCCCTGATTGCTTTTTTCCCCACAACTCAACACGGGCTTTTAAAACCAACCTTTATGTCCCTTCCTTATTATCCTACTCTTTTTAAAAAATAAAATTTATTTTTCATTAACACCTAAAAGGATAGAAATTATATGTGTTACTGGAGTACCCTCTGATGTTTCAATAAAAGCATACATTGCATGCTTACATTAGGTTACACAAATCTTCCCAAACATTTGATTTCATGATGATGAAAACATTCCCAAATCTCATTTTCCAGCTTGAAAAAGTCAACAGTACATTACTGTTACATGTAGACTCCTGCCACATTAGAACTTTTTGCTTTTTTTCCCCCCTGAGGGAGGAGAGCTGCTCGCCAAGGATCAAATGCACACTGCACATGTGCTCACATGCTCAGCATCTTATCTGCCATCGAGTCACATCCTGGGGCATGCTACTATCTAACTGTAGCTCAATAGGCACTGATTAACCTTCCTATCTCCCTTCCCCCTCTGATTTTCACAGCCACTGACCTTGAGTCATCCCCTCTTCTCATAGCCACATTCTCTTAGCTACAAAAAGTTGTTATAACCTTCAAAGGGAAGCACGATTTTAAGGAATCTCTCAGGAATCTTTGACTCCTTCATCCATATTATATGGACTACTGTTTTTCACACTGGAAAAAAATGGTGAAGTATCGATTCTAGTGAACTACAACACTGGTTCTAGTGAAAACCAGAAACTATACCATTTCTAGCATCTGAGTAATCAGAAAATGAACCAGAATTCAAAGCCAAGGTCAAAGATACCGTACATCTGTAGTCTTTGCTCTTAACCTCAGGAAGATCCCACTTGCAGCAAATTCTATTTATTACTCCACATATTACAAGAGAAATTCACAAACCAATGATGAAGTGTAGGAAAAATTGTCATCTGACTTTATAAACTGCTGACTCAGGAAACACAGCTTTCTTCTCAAACGGAGTAAGAGATTCTTCACGTTGGCACCAAGTATGAGTGACCATGGCCTTGGAACACAGATTTAGATTACTTGCAGATTACAGGTTCCAATGTAGCAGCAGTTTCATGACATTTGTATAACATGATAAAGTCATAAGTCAAGACGCTTTTTAAATACAGTTCTCAATACATCAAGTAGTTGGAAAGTATCACAAACTGAGAAAGTCTCAGCTTAGGCCTCAGATGCTATCTGATGACATTCTTACCTTTTGGATTGGTGGAAGATTAGGGTTTGCTAAGTTAATACATTACAAAAGGTTTCATCTGATAGTCACAAGGATGTAAAGTCAGACACAGAAGTGGACAAGGAATAGTTATCGCTGGGGCTAAAAGATGGTCCAGGATAAAATGCAGGCCTTTGACCCGCAACAATCAATCTAATCTTTCCACAGTCATTGAAGTTCTAGTCAGTTAATCAGCCTTCTAGAAGCTTCCATGTAAGGTACAGCTTCCTTTCAGTAGCTTTCCTTCACAAAACAAACACAGGGGGAGGTCTTGCCTGGATTTTATTATCTGGAACCTTGACACATGTCAAGGACTGTTGGATCACTGCCCATGTTGAAGTTGGTGGTGTGCTCTGTCCAGAATGGCAATGTTCCAACTATTCACGGAGTTATCATTCTTCACAAAGAGAGCAGGTGGCCAGTCCCGACTGACCACAGATTATGCTGTCCCCATGACCAGCAGGCTCTCAGAGACAGTGACAGCACGAGCAGCATGCAATGATGTCCCTTAGTCCGCCATATTTGCATTTTGACCTAATGCAAAGAGCAAATGACCAAATGGCAAATGAAGGTGGCCTGGCTGGTCCCCTCAGCGTGATGCTAACGTGAGCTGACCTGTCACATGCTGTTACATCTTGTTTTTTTTTTCCCCTGATTAGAAATGACTTCACAGAATATCAACACGAGAAAGAAATCAAGACAAAAGTAGCCCACTTGCAGTCACATTTGAGTACGGACAAAATATAAAGAAGAACCAAGCTGTGAAATATTCTCCTCTCCTGGGGAACAGATGTGCCTATGGCCCTCCTCCCTGCAGGCTTTCATCAAGATGAGCAGAGGGTCACCCCTGCTTCCTGACAGCTCATGACACAGACCAGTAAATACCCTGTTTCTTGGAGTTTCCCCTAGAATTGCCTAACATGAACCTCAATGTCTTAGTTAGGGTTACTATTGCTGTGATGAAATACCAGGACCAGAACAACTTGAAGAGGAAAAGGTTTATTTGGTTTACACTGTTCATCACTGGAGGATGTCAGGGCAGGAACTCAAGAAGGGCAGGCACTTGGAAGCAGGAGGTGATGCAGAGGTCATGGAGGGGTGCTGCTTACTGGCTTGCTAAGCTTGCATTCTTATAGAACCCAGGACCACTAGTCCAGGAATGGCATTACCCACAATGAACTGGGCCCTCCCACATCAATCACTAATTAAGAAAAAGGCTCTAGAGGCCTGCCTACAGCCCAATCCTATGGAGGCATTTTCTCAATTGAGGCTTCCTTCTCTCCAGGACTAGGCTGTGCCAAGTTGACACAAAATCAGCCAGCACACTCAGGTCTTTAATAGTGAGTTTTATGGCAAAAGATTCTAAAAATTAATAAAATATGGAATCTCAATGAATTTAAAACTCTTTATGTAGGTACTAGTTGAGTAAGAAAAGTGAAAACTGTTATCATTTTCAATAGAAGAAAGGGCAATTTCATTTTAAAAGGAAATGACAGTAATCAAACATCTAGCCCATTTGCCATTGTGTTGACCGAGTAATCTAAATGTAGGAGAAAGTGGTGCATGGCATAGGAATGAACTACAGAGTTTAGGAGTGACTTTCAATATGAACAGCTTGATCACCACTGCTTATGATGGCTTACACTAGTGTTACATAGTGTTGCTTCCTTCTGCTTGTGCTGATTTCTTTAACTAACCAACTAATGGCATATATTCATCTAACATGGATGAAAGTCCAATACTTTATTATACATATTTATCCTGTTTTATATCTAGTATAGGGGCTGTTATATTGATTAACTTTAGAACTATGTCATTTTCAGCCCAAATAGTCATTCTGGGCATGTATCTTAGATCAAACAGACACAGAAGGCATCAGGAGATCAAACTAAAAGGGAAAAGTAAGATTGCTCAGGAAATATTTGAAATGTGTAAAACAAAAGAAAGTTCTTTGTAGACAGACCAACTGAAACCCAGTGTAATATTATGAATATGCTTTGCTACAAATGGAAATTGATCAATGAAGAAGAAGAAAAAAACCAAACCCGAACCAAAACAACAGCAACAAAACCAAAACCAACCATACGAACAAATGCTTGAAAATCCAGGATGCTCCAGCAGGCAAGTGGCTCTTGGTTTTCCCTTACCTAGTAGGGCTTAGTGCACTGGTCGCATATTCGGCCTCTGTTCTCCTGGTTGCCAGGCCTCTTCTTTGTCCATGCTCAAGCTGTTTGTCAACACCAGTTGCCAAGGCTTCCTTTTTTCCTTTTTCCTGGTGAGCGTTTTAGCTGTGCAAATGCTTTCTATGGTCATTCAGGCACACGAAAGGGATGGATGAACCAATGAAAGATCTTTACGAATTCTGATGGTTTGCCCAGCACAAACAGAAGATGAAAGCACCTTTGTTTACCTTTCTTCTTTTGCTTCAAAAGAGATGCCCGGCCAGGACTGCTCACTGTTTATAAAGTTTCAAGGATTTAGGTTTTGCTTTTTCTTCCCCAAGTTGACTGCTGTTTGAAAGGAAAATGTGAGAAGAAAAGGCCTGGATCGAAGCCACAGAAGCAGTGTCTTTGGGCTGGGTGTAAGCTCCACATCTTCAGTAAGGTGTCATTTTTCTCTATGTTGCTTCTGGCAAAAATTTGAACCGTGCTTGTCTCATCAGTTTGTGTCTGGGACTCTGTTTACTGTGCCTTCTTTTTCTCAATTTCCCTCCAAAACGAAAAGATATATTAAACTGACAAATGCCTATAGATAATTTTGTTTTGGTTTATGTGCTTTGATATAGCACAACACGGAGTCTTGTTTTCACACCCAGTCAAACCACAGGAATGCTGAATGATCGGATTGGTTTCGGCTGAACGAATATTTATCAAGGACATTTTTAAAAATGAAGTGCATGCTGTGTGGACAGCTGAACTTCTGCAGGTGAGTGGATGCTCACTGCGCATAGGAAGCTCTGGCCTGAGAGTCCAGCACCAGTACTAACGTTCTCAAAATACAGACAGTGCTTTTGGGAAAATAGGGCTGGTGGTCAGTTAAGAAGTTGCTATAGGTAATGTAACCAGAAATCAGAGAAAGCGTTAAAACCATTTACATTTAAAAGTAACAAGGGTTGGTGGTTGCTTGGTTTGGTGGTTTGAAGAATAAAGAAGCAAGGATGGTTTGGGTCCTTTACCTTGGTTGAAAGGGAAGGATGAAAGAACTCAGAGTCCAGTAAACAAGAGGGAGAGTGGGTTTAGGTGAGAAAGCGATGTGGTCAGCTTGGAATATTTTGACCTTAAATACTTCCATGAACCTGGGCCTTGGTAGAAATGTTAACTATTTGGTTACGGAGGGAGCTGGGGGTATGGACTGGAAAGTAGATTTCGGAGTCATTAGCATTTATGTTGTAGGCAAGAAGACTCTTACTTAAATAAATAGACATTTTTTTCCCTTGCAAATGAATGAGTACCTTGAAGAGAAGACCCTGCAGTACAATAGAGCCAACCCTGTTGGTGGAGATGTGGGTGAGCCATCCCCAAAGCTGAGAGTATGGGAGAGCTTGCTGTTCCCACTACTGTCTGTCATATGGAGGATGTGGGTGGGGGAGAGATGCTCCCCTTACCTCATCCCCTCACCACCTATGACAGAAGAGGGAGCTGACTCTCCTGCTTACCAGCTGCCGCACTCAGGAAAGTGGGCCCTGCTCCTCAGCTGACCTTGTTGGCAGAGGTATGGGTGAGCTGTCCTTGAGGGTGTGAGAGTGGATAGCTGGCCACACCCGCCTCATCTGCCATGTGGTGGTGAGGGCATACCCTCCTCCATTCCCCTGCTATCTGTGGTGGGTGAGAGAGCTGACCTTCCCCCTTACCAGCTGCACCTCGCCTGGGCAGCGCGGTAGAGCTGACCCTATTGATTGGGGTACAGGTGAACTGCCAGGAGAACAGGAGCATGGGGGATCTGGCCTCGCCCCTCATCCACCAGGTGGTGGTGTGGGCAGGGGAGGGACGCTTCCCCACTCCCACCCGAGTCCCCGCCCCTCGCGGCCTGTGCCCGGTGGGAGAGCTGATTCTGAGATCTTAGAGCAGGAGAACTGTCCATGCCCCTCATCAGCTGCAGCACTTGGGAGAGTGGCCCCTACACCTGGCCTGGGCAACACAGTAGAGGTGGCCCTGAAGGTGTAGATGAAATGTCGAGAGTGGGAGAGCTGACCCTGAGGATGTGAAGGGGCAGGCTGGGGACAAAGAAGGAATTGGCCCCGCCCCCTTGCTCATGGCTTCAAGGAGTCAACTAGCCAGGGCAATGCTGGAGAGCTCATCCTGGTGGTGAAGACAGGGAAGAGCCGGAGGGCTGACAAACCCGGCAACTACCAAGGCCCAGAACCAGGGTTATGAGTTGGCTCACCCCAACATGCACCCTATCTGTGATCTGCTGGAGCACATGAAGGGGCCAGTCCTGCAGACCCAAAGCTGCAGGATCTCCATGAGACAGGACAACGACAGGATGTCCAAGAGGAGCCCCAGTGAGGGTCCAGCATCGATGGTTTGGCAGAGACTAGAGGACTCAAACCAGACTAAGGACTCTTTGCAACGAAAACTTGCACATAAAGATAAATGGAGCCGGGTGGTGGTGGCACACGCCTTTAATCCCAGCACTAGGGAGGCAGAGCCAGGCAGATCTCTGTGAGTTCGAGTCCAGCCTGGGCTACCAAGTGAGTTCCAGGAAAGGCACAAAGCTACACAGAGAAATCTTGTCTCGAAAAACAAAAACAAACAAACAAACAAACAAAAAGATAAATGGATAAAAATGTTTACTGCGTGACTCACCAGAACACAGTACAGCTCCCATGGGTGGGCAGTTTGTAGGGATGGAGGGCAGATAGGAAGGGATAGTAAATGAGTGGGATCAAGATGCACGATGTGAAAGACACAAAGAATAAATAAAAAGAAATTGGTAAGACTCCTTTGTTTCTCCTTTATTTTTGACATGCTAAGGAAATGAACTTTGTGTCTACTTAGTAGGCATAAGCAAAGTCAAAGTCACACCACCAAGATCAGGATTAGAAAAAAGCTGTGGAAAAGCACCCTATTTCGTTTAATTGAAGACAGTAACACTGTTTACTTGTAGATTTTATTTTCAGATTAATTCTTTAAAATTCATGTTCTCATGGGTCTTGAAACACTGAAGCACACACACACAAATGCTAATGAGACTTCCAACACACTTTAACCAGGATTTCTGAATTGCAGAGGAAAAAAGGGGCTATTTCTCATAAATGAATTCTGTATAGCTTCACATTACTCTAATTATGTTAAAAGGCTATGTGCTCATTACAATAAGTTAGTCATTGAGCAAACACCACTCCTTGGGAGTTCAAAAGGGAAATGGGGAGCTATGGCTAAATTCTCTTGTAATTTAACTTAGAAACAATAAACAAACTTGAAGATAATTTCTATTAGTAGGGACAGACCCTAACATTATAGATTACAGAATATTTTTACCCTCACAAATTTTGCATGTTTTTCTTATAGACTCAGAAAATAACTTCAAGTTTTTAGAGATAAAAATCAGTTTCATTTTTTACGACTCTCAGGATGAAATAATAAGGAAACATCTGCTCCCTCTGAGGAGGCAGAAATCCCACAAAATCTCAGTTGACCTATTTCATAACCATCTCTTAAACATGCTGAACTGGCATAATTGTTATTATGCAGATTTTGTTTGAAAGAATAACTTAAAATGTTCATTGTTCATTGATCACTAAATTGTAGTGACAGTTTTCCAAAGATGATGCAACTTTGTACTTCAAGAGCCAAGTCTTCAAGTCTGTGCAAGAGCCAAGACTTGAAGAATCACAGAGATGCTTCAGAAAGCACCAATTCTTTGCAGTCTCTAGAACATTCAATATTTTTTTTATTACCTTGGATTAAGAATCAGCATTTGAATTCATGTCTTTTCTCTGAGGTTTGCTGCCCTCTAGTGACTGGCTTCTCTAGTTCAAGTCTATGTAATACATAATTAATTTAATTATTATTCAAATTAAATAATAACAGAGGGCTAATATTTGCAGACTTTCAACACAGATGTAAAACATTGGCTTTTCCACAGGGCAATCCCACCGTCTCCAAGTGTGAATTCCAACAATGAAATAGTTGAAAAGAGAAACACAGTTTCAAGTCATTGACAGAGTTGTGAAGGTGTGGCCTGGCATAGTATTTCAGGGTTATGGCAAACATGACATTTCATGCAATCGCAATCTTTTTTAGATCTTTAAGCTCAGTTATATCACACTGAGTCAAATTATTACTCAAGAAGATGGTTAAAAACAAACTAAAATAATTGTGATGATTCTTATAAAGTTGTTAAAAACTTCAAAATAAACAACAGCAAAAAATTTGGTACAGGAGAACCAAGATTGAACGTGTGACGCGAAACATGAATTATCTTTTAATTGGGAAACCACTGTTACTTCTTTGCTCCTTTTCTTTCTTTCTTTACTTAAACATGTTCATGATAATTCAGAGAGAATGTGTTCTTTGACATTTAAGGTTGGTTCTAGTCCTTGCAACTGTTCCTATCTGCTTTATGGCAGTGAGCACCGTAACCCTTGGTTGGGGGTGGTGGTGACAAGGTTAGTTATGTCCTCTGGGAAAGTCTTAGTGAAAAATAAAAAAATGTTCTGCAGAAAAAACAAGAAAGGAAGGAAGGGAGAAAGAAGAAAGAAAGAGAGAGAGAGAAAGAGAGAGAGAGAGAGAGAGAGAGAGAGAGAGAGAGAGAGAGAGAGAGAAAGGAAGGAAGAAGGAAGGAAAGACAGAAAGAAATTAGGATTTACAATGTGTGTACGTGTTTTACGATATACCTACATACAGCATACATGCTGGTCTCTGTATATTCATGTGTGTGCACAGAACTATGTGCTCTGGTGCTCCCATAGAAACAAGAAAAATGCCGATATTGGTCCTTCAGGTTCTGTAAATATTTCCTCTTACTCATTTTTTTTAATTAATAGTGTCTTTTAAACAGTAAATACGCAATTTTGATGGTAAAATAGAAACATGGCACTCCCGCATAATATACAGTGGTCCACGTGAACCACAGTGGGGAACATACAAAGTGAAGAACAGCATACTTCAGAGAAGGGTTTCTTACTTCTGGTAAACAAAATAAATTTGTTTTGGGGTGTTATTGATGCTTGGACTTGATTGATGAATAATACTACATGAGAAATAAATGGAAGGAAGCCGTGTGTGCATTTGTGACAGAGCTTGGAGAGACAAGACTGTGATTTTCACTTAGCCTCCCTTGGATTGCAGCTGGGGCTCATAGCTGTGGAGTGCTTGGCTGAAGCTATCATGAGAATTCATGGTCCGAGGAAAGATTTCAATCACTGCCACTTTCCTAAAGGTAAAAAATAGAAATTCTACCTTGGATGCTCTGAATGGGAAGGTCTAGGACACAGTGCCCGTGGTGCATTAGTGAATATGGAGACATGCATATGTAATTCCTCAGAATTTCATATTTCACTGTGTCTGCTATCAGTTTCCTGGGGGTTTATGTGCATGGGCCATCCCTGAATTCATGTACACAAAGCCAATGGATGAATAGCTCATGGACTCATCACATATTCCTTTTTGAAACCTCCAGCATTAGACTTTCCTCTTAACATGGGCGTTTCACACAGTTTTGTCCTGTTTCTCCACCCTTCTGCCTTTGCTTCTATGTGCTCCCTTTTTTATAGGCTCTCTCTAGCTCTTCTTGCTTTCTCATCTTCCCTTGGGTCTGAATTTCCAGTGGCTTCCTGGTGACACCAGTTGGTTGGTCTGTGGGTTGTCAAAATCAACACGGCTGTGAAGGTCCTCATTACTGAGGAAGATCAAAGGACTCAACACCCTCTGTTTTAAGCTGAAGAGGCTGAAGGCAGAGCTAGGGATTAGCCAGTCCAACCTCACTTGTCACACATCATGGGACAAGGATTAGAAACCATGCCCTCTGCCCACCAGCCTGGATAGTGGGCTTTCTATCACACTAGCTCCATGGCCACTGTGAACTTCTGGTAGCTCTCCTATGGGATCGTTTTCAGAACTCTGTCAGTCATCAAGACATTCAATCATGAAGTCAGTTTAAAATTTCTTCATTTTAAAATTTGGTAATATTGCTGGGCGTAGTGACATATGTATGCCTTTAGTCCCAGCACTTGGGAAGCAGAGACAGGGAGATCTCTGTGAGTTTGAGGCCAGCCTGGTCTGTGTACATACCAAGTTTCAGAAAAGCCAGGACTGCGCAGTGAGACTCTATCTCAAACAAACAAAATACCCAAATCAACCAACCAACCAACCAACCAAACAAACAAAGATAAACCAACCAAAATGGTCATTTTATTCTTGGCTGTAGGTTTTGCTTCGTAATAACTTCTGAACTTTCCCATTCTTTTTAAAACAGTTTTAATCAAGACTATTTATAACCGTGTTTTAAAATGTCAAGGATGTCTGCAAGATTTATAAGCAAAAATAGCAGACTTTTCCCACATTTCTTTCTTTCTGTTTTTAAGAACTGTTCCAAGAGAACAAAATAAAAAAAAAATCAAAGATTTTCATGCACATTTCTTCTGAACTTCACATCCCTGTGTCTGGAACACCACCATCTACTTTATTTTGTTGTTTCCGATTTTAGGTAATAGCTCTTTGCTTCCTTCCTGGACCCTACAAATTTCTTCCTGTAAAGTCTTTTCCTCTTGCCTTGCTTTTCCTGTCCTTAGTGTAATGACTTCAGTTTTTGTTGAGAGCACTCAGTAGTTCATTATTTCCCTTTTGGATTAAATAAACATTCGATTGTATTTACATAACTGTCATTTGCTGACTCACACATCCTTTCTTGTGCAACTTTAGGTTTTCTCAGAAATTGACTGTTATTATTTTTCTTCATCAAGGCCCTGTGTTTCTAGCATACTTCACTCACAAACACCTGGAGAGCAGAGTAAACACACCTCTAACCATTGAGCGTATTGGATGACTTGCCAATTTCTTGTTGGTCTCAGAGACTCTCTTCCTGGCTTCTCTCTCAGCACAGCCCTGCTCTGGGCAAATCTTTCTGAAGAGACTGCATGGCTGCTTTCCTGCACTGTCACTGTGAGTGACCTTTTCTTCCCTTTAAGCACTGCTGTCTGAATCCCACATTTCCTCTTCTTGGTTATTCTGTAATTTCAACAAAGTTCATCCTGTAGTTTCTTGAGATGAGACACATTGGTAATCACTCTTCCCCTCCTCTCCCCTCCTCTCCCCTCCCCTTCCCTCCCCTTCCCTCCCTTCCTTTCCCATCCTCCCCTCCCTTCCCCCATCCTACCCTCTCCTCCCTCTCCCCTCTCCTCTCCCCTCCCCTCTCCTCTTCTCTCCCCTCTTCTTCCCTTTTTTCTCCTCTTCTCCTTCCCCCCCTCTCTTTCTGCTCCTTCCTTCCCTCCATTTATTTTGGAACTTGTCTGTAGGAGAAACTGACAAGCTTGATTGTGTCTTCTCACTGCCACAGTTTGCTGCATTTGCAGTTCTGAAATGGGCATAGGTCTCTGCTGAATGCTGAAGGCATTGTTGCATTTTTGTCTGGTTTTAATACTGCTGCTAAGGTAGCGGATATTACTCTGGTTTTGTGTTATGCTCTGTATCTCAGGTCCCTGAGAATTTGTAACACCGTTGAGTGTCTTTTCGGTTTCAATGGTGACTTCCTTTCAGTTTGTCAGTCCTGGTGCTGTGTCAGGATAGCTCCTGTTTCCTTCTTCAGTTATTTTATTTTCCTGACTGTCTCCTTCTAGTTCTCTCTTGGTTGACTGTTTGAACTTCTGCATTTACATGTTACCTTGCTTATTTTCCATTTTGTCTCTTGACTATACCTTCTGGGAGCGACCCTCTTTTTGGAAAAAAAATTAAATACTTCATGCAAAGAACTTGCAAACAGAATACCACACGGCTGGATTAACAAAGCCAAAAAAATCAGTCCCTGCTCAGACGTAAAGTCTATGCACCTCAATGAACTTCTCTACAGTTAAAACAGCCAAAGGAGCTTCGTTTGGGACCTTATAATTCCATGATTAGTTTGTGAAATGAAAACGTCATGGCAGTTATAGCTGGAAAAGCAGTTAGCTTCTATTCCCCTTCACGGCTTCCATATGCACTTCATGACTCATGTGCCCTGCACTGGCTTCCACCCTTCCTCCCAAAGCTCTCAGGTTTTTTGTGTGTCTGTTTGTGTGTGTGTATTTTGCTCATTTATTTACTTAAATGAAATAAAGGTTTAATTTAAGTATGCATATATAATTGTGTTTTGAATCACCTGGGACTGGAGACACAAGACATCATGAACCACCTGAAAGGGATATCAGTAACCCAACTACTGGAGTCCTCTGCAAGAGCAACATGGACTCTTAACCTCTCTTAACCTTTGAGACATCTCTTGCCCCTACCCTGATTTTCCTATTGACTTACTTTTCTTCTCCCATACATTTAATTTCCGAGAGCTTTTCAATTAGAATATCTATTTAAACATGACATTCCTTATATTCGATTTTTAATTTTAAAATTGTATCAGTTCTCTCTGTCTCTGTCTCTCCCCCTTTTGAACCGAGAGATCATCAGGTCTTGCTATATAGTTCAGGCTAGTCTCAAACTTACTATGTAACCCTGGCTGGACTTGAACTCATGAGTCGCATGCCTGTTTTTCAAGTGCTGGTATTATATGTGTGCACTACTTACTTTTCACTTATTGCAGGTTTCTGATCACAGGACTTGTATGAATGCACTACCCCAGCTGTCTTGTGCGGCTCCTGCTCTGTATTGCTTATTCTTCTTGTTTGCTTTCTCAGCTCTCACTAGTGTCACAGTATTCACCATCCTTGACTGTTATTGGCTATCTAAGAACAGGTCCTAAGATATGGTTTAGATGCATGTTGTGTAAGTTCAAAGCTTGATGATCAGTGGGCTTTCTTCTAGGTAAACTAGACAGAAACCCAGTTCTTGTACTGAGGATATTATTACCCCTTCATCCACTTTTGAGGGAAAAAAATGGATGCCAGTGACATGGAAAAACGGGGAAAGTATGGAATGGGGTTCCTTGTTCTCTGTGTGTAGGCCTTCATGAAACTATTCTGATTTCAGTGTGGGTCCCAACTCTGGGTTTGCTTGCTGTGTCTGATTTCTAGCACTTGAAAGGCAATGTGCTACATTCTTTTGTTGAGTGTAGACAATGCCAGTCTGGTCTTTCGGGGAAACCAAAGGTTACCATGCTTCTCATGGGAAGTTCAGTCTGCTGGAGGATGTGTTCCCTCTACACTGTGTTTCCAAGCCACCCGATCGCTCTAGTTTGTAGAGATAACTCAGCCCCCTGATCTGCTCTTGCATTTGCAAGCACCATCTTCTTTCTTCCTTTGACCTTTTGTTTCTGCTGTACATCTTCCAATATTCCTTTGCTTCTGTTTTTCATCCATTGATTTAGCTTTTTTTTTTATATAACTGTATGCACTTTAAAGTTTATTTGTTAGATATTTAGTGGGATTTGTAAGAAGTAAAACACTACTCCACACAATTCACCAACAATTTCTTCTCCCTCTTTTACCCTGTTTCTATTAAAGCCTTAGGTCACATTTTAACCATTTGATATTGGGATGGTTGAATTGACTTCTGAATAACCAGTTTCTTTCTCTCTGGTTCATTTACTTAACTAACATGACCTGTTAATTGCCACGAATAGAGACACTCTAGGATATCATTTAAATTAGATCACTTCCCTGCTAACAGCTCCACATATTTCCAAATGAAATTCACAGCCTGTTTCCCATTGGCCCAGATCTCACCCTTATCTCTTCTCATGCTTTTCAATGAATGCATCCCTCATACAAATAGCTTAATTTATCGTCTATGGAAAATGTATGTCTATCTTCTCACCATTCTTAGAATAACCGATTATTCACATTCATTTAATATTACCTATTCTTCCCAGCTACTACAAGGTTCCTTTGCAGTCATGCAGTTGAATAAGGGATTATTTGTGCCAGTTTTATGCCTTATTTCTTTCACTGTAATATCTATAGCTCTTGGGTTTTATTTTCATCTTTCTCTACTAGTTTCCAAATTTCATTGAAGGCCATAATCCTGGCATATTTATTGACATGCCTGTTATGCCCAGGCCCTATACTGAGAGTCCCCTAGATTTTCCCTTGGGAAAGACAAAGGTCTGTGCAGCCATTTTCAAGAAGAGGCAAGGCTGAGCATGGGATTCCAGTGCTTAGCCTGAGTTGGAAAGTGAACTTCGGTTTCTGAGAAGGTTGGTGTAGGCAAGCCTTACCTCAACCTTTATAGGAAACAAAAGTAAGATTGGGCCTCAATTCTGTGTCAGGTGTGTGCAGTGGATGAAGAATCAGGAAATTCTTTGATCACCAGGCCAACGGTCAAAGAAGTGGAGCAGCGGTAATCACAAGATGGAGCTTGTTAATACAGGAATCACTGGGGCTGCTTCGTGGAATTTTCTTCATATCTCTTTATCTCAAGCAGGATTAATCTGTGAGTTTAAGGGGATGTTGAAGGGTGGCGGTACAGCTTGGTGGTAGAACATTTGCCTACCGCCTGTTTCTGGGTTTAATTCTCAGCAGCACAAATAGGAACATGCAAACAAGCAGGCAAACAAACCCAGGCTGATCATTCTGCATGCTTGGCTCTCTGTGGCTGCCCTACCATCAGTAGAAAGGAACTATTGTTGTTTTTATTATTACCTCTCTGTTTTTAATGGGGTACGACTTTGCTGTGTAACACAGGCTGACCTTGAACCTTGTTTCTCTTTAGAGTCCTGAGGTTAGAGATATGCTCCACCACACCTGCTTTTACAACTATTGTAAATGGATCAAACACTTTACAGATGGCCAAGTTTCTTAAGAGAAAGCTTTTTGAATGGAAGGTGTGGACGCTGCTCTCATTCCAGGAAGAGCTCATTCATCTCTTAAAGATTACAAAGGTCTGATTTTACACATTTAGGAAGGCTATTCTACTAGTTGTTAATATTAAGTTGTTTCAGAAAGATTTTTTGTTTGTTTTATTACTATTATTATTTTATTCATTTTACATACCAACCACAGATCATGTGCCTCATCATAATAGTCCTGCTTCTTCTTCTTCTTCTTCTTTTTTTTTTTTTTTGGTTTTTTGAGACAGGGTTTCTCTGTGTAGCTTTGTGCCTTTCCTGGAACTCACTTGGTAGCCCAGGCTGGCCTCGAACTCACAGAGATCCGCCTTGCTCTGCCTCCTGAGTGCTGGGATTAAAGGTGTGCACCACCACCGCCCTGCCTAGTCCTGCTTCTTTTAATGCTATTTTTAAAAGTCTTAGATTTATACCTTCTATTGACTTATTTTAAACTGCCTATCCACTGTTAGTTTAAACATCACAATATTTTTGTGAGTTAAAAAAAAAAACGCATACCTGTGAGTTATTGGCATATAGGACCATGGTCAGTCATCTTTGATACCATATTTCCTATATTGAAATACTAAGTTGAAATGACTTGAGAAAAATAAAGTTTTAATAGTAGAATCTTTCTTCTCTCTCCCTCTCTCTTCCTTCTCTTCTCTCTGTCTTTCCCTCTCTTCCTCTCTCTCACATAAACACACTTACACATGTTCACACACACATATCACATATACATATCTTTGTATAGAGTTTATGTTTAATTTATCTATTGTGTGATTTTGCATGGTCTCTTGAAGTTTTGAGGAACGGCTCAGTTTTTTTTATTTGCTAATGCAAGGTGGCTACCCATGCAAATTAGGTGGTGGTGAGGAATAAATAAGACATGTATGAAAACACTCTGTGATCATTAAAGCACATTAGCCATAGAGCTTTGGAGTATCAATTTACGCAAACAAATGACTGAATGTCCTCTGTTTGGCTACAAGAGTCATTTTTCTCCTGCAGCTAAGCAGAAGACTCTACCCTGCCTCATTAATGAGAATGTCAGGGGTGGTTAAGGGAGAGCTGAAAGATTATCTTGCTTTCCACATTTCCAATAGTCTGATCACTGGATAAGTGCAAGCACACTTTATTTCCAATCTTTTGTAATACCTGCTGGCATCAGGAAGCATCTCTCAACATCTATAAAAGATACATGGAGAGGTGACTTTTATTAATTCATGAATTCATTTCCATATCGAAATCCACTGCTACATTAGCAGACAGAACTATTGAGTTCTGTGAAAGATATGAAAGTTCAGAGAACTATGCTCTCCTGAGTGAGAAGTTCACAGTGAATCTTGGGAGGTGGTTCAGTGATTAAGAGCAGTGGCTGCTCTTCCAGAGGACCTGGGTTCTACTCCTAATGTAGTTCTTCTGTATATTCACTGTAGTGATAAACAATGATGATTTCCAATCTCCTGATGTACTCAAGAAAATAAAGTTGCCCAAATATATTAGTTATGAATAGACTTCATAAGTATATGTAATTTTTTGTTATGATATGTGTCTTAGCTAGTGTTTCTGTGGCTGTAATAAAACACCAGGGCCAAAAAGCAAGAGTGGGGGTGTTATTTGGCTTACACTTGCATATTGCTGTTATCATCGAAGGAAGTCAGAACAGGAACCCAAACAGAGCAGGAACCTGGAGGCAGGATCTGATGCAGAGGCTGTGGAGGGATGCTGCTTACTGCCCTGCTTCCTGTGGTTTTCTGGTAGAACCTAGGGATGGCCTCATCCATAGTGGGCTGGACCCTTCCCCAGCAATCACTAATTAAGAAAATGCCTTACATCTGGGTCTTATGGAGGTATTTTTCTCAGTTGAGGTTCCTTCCTTTCAGATAACTGTAGTTTGTGTGTCAAGTTGACATAAGACTAGTCAGCTCACTATGAAATTATTTTTAAAAGATATACAATGCCTTCACAAATATTACCACTTTTTGAGATATATAAACCCATAAAATAAAAGTTGAAGTCCTTTGACTCACCACCCTGCTCACACCATGGAAGAAATACGCAGGCGTTCTCAAGTAGCACAAGCTGACATTGAACTTGCTGCAGCTGTCCTAGAGATCTTTATTTTCTGCCTTCACCTCCCAAGGGCTGTGATTAAAGGTGTACACTGCCACATTTAAGTGGTGCTGGGTATGGAACTCAAGGCTTCATGTATGCTAGGCAGACACTCTACTCACTAACTGAGCTACATCTTCAGCTGTAGATCTAATCTTTAGATGAAATAATTTTAAACATACAAGTTAAATTTCACTTATTAAGAATCTGGAAAGTGCCAGGCATGGTGACTCACACCTTTAATCCCAGTACTTGGGAGACAGAGGCAGGCAGATCTCTGTGAGTTTGAGGCCAGCCTGATCTACAAAGTGAGTTCCAGGACTTCTAGGAAACCCTGTCTAGGAAAAAAAGAAAATAAATCTGGAAAGTGTGAGAGGCTTCGATAGGAAGTGCTGTTTGTGTAACTATACGTGCGAGAAGACAGTGGGCAAAGGGATTGTGTTGTTTTTTGGGTGTTTACCACACCCTTGGCCTTGCTCTGGCACTGAGGTCATTATTTTATAAAGTCTTTCCTCTGGGGGCAGCGTGCAGGGTGATGGGGTGGGCGATGCAACAATCTAATGGGAATGAGTGTTATGAGGGAAAATGAGGTAGGAAGTAAATAGAGAATCCACAGTGGGGAATGAGAGTCTGTGAGCTCTGCTGAGTTAGATGGAGATTGTGGAAATCCTCTTCTGACCACTTTCTCAGTGAAATAGGCCTCAGAGTAGGACTTCCTGCCATCAGAAATCTTGAAATGTAGCAAAGGAGAGAGAACAACACACTGAATATCATCAGAGGTGAAAAAGATGTGCCGTTGTGTTGAACCAAGGTGGCATGACATGCTACTGTGGGCAACTTTAATTTTGCCCTTCTTTATATTTATTCACTCGGGGCCAATCTTAGTTTGCACTGGATGAAAATTAGGGCACCTCCCTACATCTATCCAGCTATGTTCATGAACAAAAACATCCCAATGAACAATTAATATGCTCAGAATAATAAACAAAATGTTAAAGATAATTAAAACCGCCCTGTTTACCAGCTCCTGCCTATTTCAAGTTGAGGGAGAGGCCGTACTTGGGCCCATGCCCTCTGCTGTCATCAGTCCCTCTCCATCATCCTTGGTGTTTCTGAGCACTTTGTTCTTGGCACTGGGGTGGCATAGAATGAAGGGCAGGAGGGAGCAGGGAGCTCCTCCCTTTCCTCACCATCACCACGCTGGCTGACATTCATTGTCAACTTGCCTGGATTTGGACTCAACAAAAACACCTCTGGCAGTGTTTCCAGAAAGGGTTACTTGAGGAAGGACCTACATGTGACCATAATGTGATGTCAGTTGAAGTGGTTTGACTGAGAAAGGCTCCTTCCCTCTATGAAATGTTTAACTAATTATTCTTTATCAATAAAAAGTCCAGAGTTAGATATTGGGGTGAGAGCCAGAAGCATGGTCAGAGAAGCCACCAGTCACCTCTTCCCTTTCTTCCTCCAAAAAAGGGCTGAGAACCTCTCTCAGTCTCACTCCACTACTTCCTGTCTCCTCTCTGTCCATGGTCATCCAAACCTCTATGGTTAATTTTGGTCAGCAAGTGGCTAGCTCTGCCCTCTGACTCAAAGCAAGCTTTATTTTCAGAATAAAGTCAAAATATCACACAACAGTCTTAGTCAGGGTCACTACTGCTACAATGAAACACCAGGGCCAAAGGCAAACTGGGGAGGAAAGGATTTGTTTTCACTCAGGCTTCCCTATCAACACTTCATCATTACAGCAGCGAGGATAGGAGCTTAAGCAGGACAGAAACCTGGAGGCAGGGCCTGCTACAGAGACCATGGAGGAATGCTGCTTACTGGCTTGTTCCCTGTGGCTTTCATAGCTGGCTTTCTTATAGAACTCAGGACCACCAGCCCAGGGATGGCACCACCTACAATGTACTAGGCCCTCCCACATCAATTGCTAATTAAAAAAAAAATGCCCTACAACCTTGCCTGCAGCCCAATCTTATACAGACGTTTTCTAGTTCTTTCCTTTCAGATAACTATAGCTTGTGTCACGTTGACATAAAACTAGCCAACACAGCTCATGCACTTCAAAAGTGTTCTGGGAAGGATTAGGAGGTATGGCCTTGTTGGAAGAGGTGTGTCACCGGGGGTGAACTTTGAGATTTCAAAAGCCCATGCCATTTCCAGTTCTCTCTCTCTCTCTCTCTCTCTCTCTCTCTCTCTCTCTCTCTCTCTCTCTCTCTCTCTCTCTCTCTCTCTGTCTCTCTCCCTCCTGTGAATCGGGATGTAAGTTCTCAGCTACTGTCCCAGCACCATACCTGCCTGCCTGCTGCTATTCTCCCACTCTGATGGTCATGGACTCACCATCTGAAACTGTAAGCCTCCAATGAACTGCTCACTTTTATAAGTTGCCTTACTCATGGTGTCTCTTCCCAATAATAGAAGAGTAATTAAGACATTATCTTATAGTCTGGGCTCTTGGACTGAATAAAAGATGGAGAGGGAGAAAGCCTGTCAACCTCCAGCATTTCCCCTTCTTACATGTACTTCATCTACTCGGATGTTATTAGCAAGTTCCTGCCACAGCTTCGAACCACTCTCACAGCCATCCCATCCCCAGTATGATGGGTACTACTACCCTCAGCCCTTAAGCCAAAATAAATCCCTTTTCTAGAAATGGCCTTTTGTCGGATATTGGGTTGTAGCAATGAGAAAAGCCACTAATGCAGCTGCCAGGAGCTGACATGGGACACTGTGGGCCAGTGACAAGTTTTAGCCCTCCTGTCCTTCGCTCTTGGGAACTTGTGGCTGTATATGAGTGTGACGGATGGGGAGAACAATCACCTGTGGTTTCGTTAGGTAAATGAGTTCCATTCCAGTATTCTTCGGCATAACAGCCCAAAGACAGGTCATCTGCTTTTGGAGGATAGGGGAGAAAAGGAGAGGGAGAGGGAAAAAGGGAGGAAGGAGGTGGAGAGAGAGGAAGAGTATTGGTGGAAGTATTAAGGCAACTCCATGTATTTTAAAAGGGAGGTTTATTTTGTGGAGTAACTTATAAGTAAAGGGATAGGTTACAGGGTCCAGGAGAGGTGAAGTCCAGTCCAGTGGTATTCTCTGGAGAACTCTGCTCAGTCTACCTCCAGCGTCCAGCATCCAGGAACCAAGAGAGCCGGCACATCCAGATCTCCGGTCTTAAGTGTTCCAGTCTCAGCCCTGCCTCATAGGAAGAAAGGACTTTCATTTAGAAGCAGAGGTTGACCTGGAGGGTCTGGGCTGAGCTAGGGAATAGGATGGGTGGGCTGGTGATCTTGGTAATGGTCTTTCCCAGGTCATTTCTGAGAAACAGCAGCCAATGTTCATATGGCAACATCATCACCTAGGGTACCTGACTGAAGTTGAGGTGGTAAGCTGTGGGACTGCCTTTTGTGAACAGTGTCCCCAAATAGGTTTTATCTATGGGTTCTGATTGACCAAGGACTTAAAACAAGGATTTTCAGAATGGCATAATAATCCGTATGGGAAATGATTGGAAGATTCTGTATACCCAACAAAGAGGTATTGGGTAGATGCCCTGAAACAAAACAATCCAGGCAACAGGCAATGACTAGAGAGGCCACAGCAGGTCCCTGGAGGAACAGCAGTAGCAATCACAGATTCTGAGTGTCACCTCATCCAAACCATGGCAGTGCTGGACTCTGGCACTGCATTTGCTAAGTGACCATGGGTTTATGGCTGCACAGACTTGTCCTGATGTCCAAGGGCAGCACAAGTTAATCACAGAGCAGCTCCAGATCATCCATCACTGTCAAAGGTGAGTGCTCCCCTTCTCGTTCTCCAGCAGACTGGCCCCATTCATCATTCTGCCCATCCCAAGGCACCACCTTCCCACAGTCTCCTAAATCCAAGCTCTGGAACTTACTCTTTGTTACTTTTTCTCCTATCCATGTACCCACTCCATCACTGTGAAGTCCATGCAAGCTTAAATAAATCCTCTTCCTCTCCTGTTTTAAGTCACATTAATTTTTCATCCATAGCCTTGTAACAGTAATTGTACTACACTGATTGCTTTCATTACTATAATGAAAAGCCAGAGTCAGGCTGCTTTATGGTTCTGGAGGTGCAAGGTCAAGGAGTCTCATTGGAGGTAGTCTTGCTGGAAGGCTCTGGGGATGGAACAGAACACTGCATGGGGTATGTATGTGTATATTGCCTGATATCTCTTCTGATTTTTTTGAAGCCACAGGGTTTATGTATAGTTTCCACCCAAAGGACTTTATCTAACCCTGGTCACTTCCCAAAGTTTCCTTTAAATACTGTGTAGACAAGGTTGACATCAAACTTACATCTATTCTCCGGCTCCTACTTCCCTAAGTGCAGGGATCAGATCTGCATCACATTTTCACCCTTATTTTTAAACTCTCCTTCACACCTGCTTCCTACTGCGTTGACAACGCAAGCCTCCCTTTGCCTGGTCGCTCCTGTTCCATGATCAGCCGCACTGGCTGGCATTTGTCCTTCAGTCTTGCCAGGACCACCTTTGCCCCTGAGATTTGGGGACACAGTTTCTCAGGTCTGGATCATTCTTCCTTCTGATTTCTGCAACAGATCCTCTGTCACCCTGTGTTCAACCTAAATGCTCTCCTCTCAGAGGGACCGTCGGAAATCAGCCCAGTGTCACTGCCCAGTCACAGTTTGCGATCTCACCCACTTAAATCTCTGGCATAGTACTGATGATTGTTTCTTCTGGCGTGTGTGTGTGTGTGTGTGTGTGTGTGTGTGTGTGTGTGTGTGTGTGGTTTATTTAAATATTTTGCTTACTTGCTAATGAAAAATTCACTGGAAGCACAGTTCCCTTTCTTATGTAGTTTTATTTTCTGTTCCTTCAGTTGCCTATGGTCATCCCCAGTTTCAAAAAATATTAAATAGAAAATTCCAAAAATAAACAATTTGCACATTTTTTTGGCTTTTCGAGACAGGGTTTCTCTGTGTAGCTTTGCGCCTTTCCTGGATTTCACTTTGTAGCCCAGGCTGACCTCGAACTCATAGAGATCTGCTTGCCTCTGCCTCCCAAATACTGGGATTAAAGGGGTGTGCCACCACCGCCCGGCCAATTTGTACATTTTAAGTTGCATGATGTTTGGGTAGTGTGGTTTCAGGTACCCACTGGGGCTTGTGTTATATGCCAGTGCCAAAGGGGAACCTTTGGTAGGGCTTTGGTTTCCCTTGTTTGTCACCGTCCTCATGTGACCCTCAACATAGGCTATACATGCTGCAGTCCCAGTAACTCTTTGTTGGCTAAATGCTCTTCAGCTCCCTCCAAATTTCTCTTCAATAATGTTACATAATTTCCATGAGACACGGTTTTGTGGCATGAAAATATTTGTCAATATTTTTAATAAAAATATTGTTATTTGAGATAAACTAAGTGTGCCCTTACTCTGTACATTGTTGTTTCTCCATGGTGCTCTATTCTGAGCACTCTCTTCTCAGTTCCTTTGCGATTCGGATCTATTCATACATGCTGCCCTGGATGTGATTCTTCCATAAGTTGTTTCTGAATCTTCAGGCCTGGTTTTTCATCCTGACGGTCCACTGTGTACTTCAATATGCTGGCAGTTACCTTTTTACTTCATTACCTGTTGTCTTATTTGGTAGACTATTATGTAAGCTATTTTCTATATTGTATGTCATAAATTCAACTTCATGGTACAATATTCTGCCGATGAAAAGAATGTCAGCACTGTGACAGTTCCCCCCTTAGTCTTTGAGCAAAGATGAAGTAGTAGACTCACAAAGAGCAGTTGGAGTCTATCTCCTTCCAACTCAGGAAAAAGCAAGAGGGCTTTCCGGAAAAGCTGAGGTTGTCTGGAAGTTGTTTACAGTTACATTCACATATTGAGTCACACACAGAAGGTCCATTAAAATTACACGCAGATCTTTCCATTCCTGATGGCTAACATTCACATACCACAATGGTTAATCTTGATTGTCAACTAGACTGGATTTAGTATCATCTGGGAGACAGAACTCTGTGGGTTTATGTGAAAACGGTTCCAGAGAGGCCATGTGAAGAAGTAAGACCCATCTTCAATGTGGATGGCACCATCTCATGGCATCAGGGCTGGAATCAAATAAAAAGGGGAAAAAGTAAAAAAACAAAAACAAAAACAAAAACAAAAACAAAAACAGTCGAGCACTAATACCAGTCTGCTTCAGGGCTGAGGCATCAGTGGGACCAGCTGCCTCACACTGCTATGCTTTCCTGTTATGAGGGACTGTATCCACTCTTCATCTATGAGCCAAGTAAGTCTTTCAAGGTAAAGTTGCTCTGTCAGATACTTTGTTACAGCAAGAATAAAAGTAACTAACTCAAGAGTATTACTGTAGGCCGAGTAGATGGGTCTGTAAGAGAGCAAAATCGGAAGGGGAGATGTAAACGTTGAAGATTACTGATGAGTCTATCGTGGCCTTCAATTTCAGTTTCAAGTCTTCTGCCCCCTTCCCTAATTAACACAAACAATACAGAAATTCCAAAGGGCTCTCCTTTAACAGACAAAATGGAGGCATACTGTTGAGCTGTTGCTGTAACAACATCTCCGACAAAAGCACTGTAAGAATGAAAGGGCCTCCTACTTTGGCTCACAGTTCTAGGGTACAGTCCTTCATGATGGGGGTGTCATGGTGGCAGGAGCTTGATCCTGTCCTATGGAATGCTTGTGACCACCTCAATGATGTAACTTAGGTAATCCTTCATAGGCATGCCTGGAGGTCTGTTTCCATGGTGATTCCAGATCTTTTCAAGTTGGCCATTAAGATTAACCATCACAAGGGGTTTGGTCACTAATAAAACTGCTATGACAAGATAGACTGAGGATTGTCCAAAAGACTCTTAGCTAAGTGAAACCCAGGTAAGGCCAATATTGCCAGTTACAGCTTTTTGTACCTCTAGTAGGATTTGTACTTTATCTTACCAACTACTGCCACAAATTAAATTGCTCCACATGAAAAATGGCTCAGCATTCTTGGCTGTCATGGTTGATCATTCATATCCTCTTGCTTCCCTGGTTCCTGAAGGCCAGAGGGCCTTCTGCCCTGGACTGTAGGCTCTGTGGTGAGCATCCTTCCTCATCATCAGACTCCGGCTTTGTTTCATATCTGATAACTAAGTTATTTTGACAGTTTCTTCTAGATCCATGCGATGCTCTGCCCAGTGCCCAATTTTCATTTCTGTTTTCTTCCTTCCCCACAGAGACTGTGAAGTTTGCTTGGGTCCAACCAAAAAGCCTAGCTCTCTGCCAACAGACTTCCGGACTCCTCCTGTCGCGTTTGCTGTCTTGACTGGGCTTCTGCTTGAAGCTTGTCATTAGTTCTTAAGCTGATATTTGGTGGCTAGAACATTGTTTCCTCTGCAGAGACCTTATGCTGGGTGTTATTCAGGAATTCAGGAACATGTCTGTCTTTTCATTACCAAGCAGTCTCTTCATGGTAGGTGAAATAAAAAGCATTAATTTGAGGAAAACATCAAATAACAAGAATTTTGGCGACCAATTCACTTTTACAAGCTCTGTAGGTTAGAGATGTCCTGGTCCCATCCAAGTGGTAAGATGACTGCTTCTGCCCCAGACACCAAGGCAGAAGGACTGTGGTGGTGCAAATAACTTGTGCTTTATGTGTTTATTACATGTCGTCTATGGATCATTACTTTGCAGATAGAAGGCTGAATGTGTGCACAAAAGGTTTAAAGAGAAGAGGGCATTAGTAAGTTCAATAGAAGTACCACTGGGTAGCTGCTTGAATATAAATGTGTCTTGCTTTAATATAATTCTCTAAACACTCTCATTTATAAGGTAGACAGCCATTTGCATTTAGTCTTTAAGTCTTGATTTTTCAACCCAGCAGAAAATTTGTCTTCAAAGTTCCCTTCTACGGCTAAGAGTATAATTAGTCTGAAAACAATTTGTCCTAACGACAAACTGACACAAGGTAAGACGAAGAAGTTGAGAGACATCTTGAACAAATTTATGCTTCTTTCATTAAGAAGAAGGATCTTTCCTGACACATGCTCAATGTTGGAGTGCTCACCATTCTTCCCATTCATTTATTTATGGGATTTATGAAGAGCTTTCTCCTGCACTGACCCAATTGAATTCTAGTCAGCTTTCCATCTGTCATAGTTCATATTTGTCTATCTGAAGATAACAATCATAGGTAGATTTGATTTTGTAAGAACACAATTCTCTGTTTTTAATCCTCATACACATATCATATCTGGATGGTGAGAAAGAATTAATGTGCTGCCACAGTTTCTGAACTCATATTCAAAGGCCTTTGCTGCCTAGTGGATTAATTGTTTCACAGGACAATATTGCAACGTGGATAAACTTACAGTATGGGGGCTTCGGATTTGCATTTTCTCCTTTTCCATGGACTTCAAGTATTATTGCTCCATATGCAGATGAGCAATCATTTGCAAATGAAAGATTCGTAAATTTGCAACAGTTTCTTCTCTGTAAGTTGAAACAGCTGTGTTGTTATATACACTTATTAATATCCTCTTGTTGTTGTTTGTTTTGTTTTGTTTGGGGACAGGGTTTCACAATGTATCTCTGGTTAGACTGGAACTTGCTATGTAGACCAGGCTGGCCTTGAACTCCCAGAGATCTGTCTGTCTCAGTTTCCTGAGTGTTGGGATTAAAATTATGCACTACCACTCCCAGCACTCATGTTTTATATTTTTGAAAAGGAGTGATGCTGTTTAACTCAGTGCACCAAACAGATGAACTGGAGGCAGCCCATTTCTTTCTCTTCATGGCTTAAGTGAACAGTGCTGGAATTCTGAAAGTTTCATTCATCACTGGAAGGATGAGAAACACGATAACCAGTGAAAAGACAGAGGTCTGGTGGAGCTGAATTGACACTAATGTGTGGGAGCTTTATAAGACAAAGCAAATATGTGAAAAATAGGCTCTCATAGGTCATGCTTTGATCACTGAAAGAGCCGAAATCCTCTGAAGTCATAAGCTGGGGTTAGTTGCTTATGTCATTGGCAATAGAGAGACCAAGGAGGATTCGGATGAAAGCTGTAGGTTTCTGATTCTGAAAGAAGATGGCCTCTAAGAAAGCATTTCCAAGTTTATATATGCAGCATCTCACTGATAGAGACATGATGCTCGTGTTGATGAGAGTTCTGAACAGGAATGTTTTGCTAGGATTACGGTTGTTTGCCTGAGAATGGCTCCCATAGGCTCATGTGTTTGAATGCTTGGTCTCTAAATGGTGGAATTGTTTGGGAAGGATTACGAGGTGTGGCCTATGTTAGAGGAGGTATGTAACTGAGGGTGGCCTTTGAAGTTTCATAAGCCCATGCCATTCCCAGTTAGCTCTCTGCCTTGCACTTTGAGCCATGATGCAAGCTCTCAGCTGCTGCACCAGCACCATGCCTACCTTTCTGCTGCTATGCTCCTGGCCATGATGGTGATGGACTCCCTCCCTGAAACCGTAAACTCCAAATAAACTCTTTCTTTAAGTTGCCTTGGCCTTTCTGTCTCTTCACAGCAATAGAAAAATAACCAAGAGACAACATTTTAGATTCTATTTTTTTTTCATTTTAATTCCACTTGTTTCTTTTCCTTTTAGATTTTGAGATCGGCTCTAGTTGGTCTTCAGTTGACTCTGCAGGAAGCAGACCATGAACATGTGATCTGCCTGATTCTGCCTCCTGAGTAGCTGGGATTACAAGTCGGTGCTATCACTCCAGCTTATTTTCTATTTTTCAGGGACTTTTCTGAAGTGCTCAGTTATTCAGGGGACTCAGTTTCTGGGAGCAGGTGGCCTGGTTCTGTATGAGAAATGGTCCTTGTTTCCCTGGAAGGTCAAGTCCACCAAGTGTAGATCAGTGCAACCATAAAACAGAGTTAACCTTTACAATTTCCTATAGCATATGGCTGCTCCTCCCCATCCATCTTTTCCAGCCCCTGAGACAAATTAGAGCACGAAGATGGAGGTCTATATTGCTTCTGAGCGTGTACCGATGGACTGAGATGGAAGCAGCAAGATTTTTAATAGGGTACCGATTGACATCAGTACTATCAAAATGTTGGTTTTCTGGTCCTTTACTTAGAGCAGTGGAATATTTGGGTAAATACTGTTTAAATGCAGAGAAGTAATTAAACGAAATAACCATACTTGGTGACCATCTGTTAATATACCTTTCTCTTCATCCTAGAAGTTGGCTGTTAATGTCCAAAGGGGAAAGAGTCAGGAGCTAACAAGATTGCTGATAAGGGGTTTAGTAGTAAAATTTGACAGCTGCTAATCAGATGGCCATGCTATTTGGGTGTTGCTAAAAATCACATCAAAGACCACTTTATTGCCTTTTCAGTGCTGGGATAAAACTCAGGGCCTCACATATGCTAGGCATGCATTCTGCCACTGAGTCCCAGGTCTGCCCACCACCACCCCCTCCTCCAGGGTCTCACTAAATGACATAGCTGGATTTGAACTTTGGATCCTCTTGCCTTAGCCTCTTGAATAGGTAACATTTCAGTCCAGGGAGGTGGCAAGTCAAAGTGGCTCCCTCTTCTGCCAATATGAGGTATTTTTTTATTCTTTTGCCTTCCAATTTTATGGAAATAATCGAGTTTGCATATGAGTTTCTTAGAGAGAGACAGATAGTCTCTAAAGATTACCCAGGACATCAGCATCTCAGAGTTGGTCCAGTTTAGCGTGTGGATTGAACGAGCCAGTTCAGTCTGGGAGAGGACAGAGTTTAATTACAAAGCTTGCTTTTTTGTAAATCATTTTGAATTTTAAGTACACACATTCCACAAGTCCTTTTTTTTTTCCACACACAGGATAAGGTTGGCGGTTGAAAGAGGGAAAGAACAACAGGAAGGAAAGAAAGAGAGAGAGAGGTGTGGGAGGAATGGGGAAGGGGAGAGGGAAACGAAGAGGCAGAAAGGGAGGAAGTTGGGAAGGCTGCAAGGTAGATAGGCTGCTTAGTGAGGAGGCAAAAATAAATAAAAATAAAAAAAGGGCGTGTACTGCCGCTCTGTACCACTAGAGGGCAGTGTAGCACCGGGTAGAAACGCCATCTTTAGCAAACAACATTCTCCATTCTTCTCCCTAAAAAGAAACTACAGGCCGCCAAAGAGAAAGGGAAGAGGAAAGGCATGGAGAAAACTAGGGAAGAAGGGGATGCGGTAGGATGCAAGATATGTTTCCTTTCAGACTCAAGCGAGGGGAAGAGAGGAAGCATCGTTTCCACGCACCTGGACAAGACTTAGAGAGAACTCAGGGGTACCGGGTGAATGGCCAGGATTGAAAAGATCTTATTTGTTGACCACCTAAGGATTTTCCCCTCTTCTTCCCGGAAATGCTCAACCTTAACAAATAGACTTTTCCAAGAATTGTCTGGAAAGTATTAGTGACTGGCTACAAGTACAGTAAGAGATCTCGAGGCTGTGATCTGTTTTTCTCTGCTTCTTGATTTTACAGAGGATTTTTTTTTTCCCTCTAAGTCTGGGGCTCAGACAACTGGAATAATGTTTTTCCTTTTTAATCTTTTTTTCCCCCAGACAAATAATTCAAAAACCTAATATTTTCCTTTGCATAGAGCAGGTGGACAATAGCAACTAATGGTTGTTTTAAGTGATCGCTTTAAATCCACATACAGGAGGATGAAGTACGTCACAAAGAAACACAGCCCTCCCCCCCGGCCCTGGGTTTTAGGAATATAACCTGTTCTCATGATTGCTTTGATATACGTGCCACAGCATCTCAAAATTCAGAAATTCATGTTTCCCAATATAGATTTAGAATCAAGACATGCGGCATTTAGTACAACATATGTTCGAGCAAATTATAAAGATGGCATCTTGTTAGAGCTTAAAAAGGGATGTGCTGAAAAGACTCCTACTGTTCCGGAGAAGTAGCTGCTCTGGTCTTTAACATCTAAAAACTGTATGTGTGTTTTATTCCATCATTACTTAAAAATTAAGCCACTGCTGGGCACCAGTGATAATATGTGTCGGGAATGTTGGTGGAGAATGTTTCAAGATCAGGAGAAAGTACAAACAGAAGTAATTCGACTGTAGGTTTTTTTCTTGCTTTAAGTAATAGCTGCATCCTCCAAAACGTATCTGTCAATTGATTTTTTTTTCTAAATGGAACCATTTTTTTTATCGACTCATGAAAATTTGAGAACTGCTTTGTCTTTATTATTTTCCAGTGATGTTTAGCATTTAGCTGTGAGGTTTTTCTTCCTTGCAAGTAAACAATCTGAAAACTCTCCCCAAAGCCCAGCAGTTGCTACCTAATAAAAGAGCCCCAGACAACTGCTTTTAGAATAAAGAATAATTTGGCAAGATGAAAGGAGAAGCTGTTTTATCCCTTTGTGAAACGCAGGACTCGGTTTCAGTGGTCTACAGACAGGTTCTATGTCTTCCTGCGTTTCAGTCAGGGCTTCATTTACTGGACAAAGCTAAGGCATCTCTGTGTGTAAACACAGGTCTCCCTTAGGTTATGGGAGCACACAGACCACACTCAGGCCACCTTTAGAGACACCTACACTGTCGTTCCAGACCCCACTTACAGTCTTCAGTGCTATGTAACAGTATATAACAGCTGTCTTTTATTCAGTGGAGGAAATGTTAGAGAGAAAAGCAGTTCCCAGATTATCGGGTTTGTCATGGCCAGCTCTTCGGCCAGCTCTCCTTCCTTAGTAGAGAAATATGCTGTCATGATTTTTCCAGAAAAGAACAATGCCATTTTTCCTAGGACCAGGGCATTTAGGGCTTGGGAAGAATTCTCTTCAAGGTTATTATTTGGGTTTTAAATTCATAAAAAAATTAAAAAAAAAACATTTCCTGAAAAAAAAATTTCTGAAAATAAAATTTCAAAGTTGTTGGGTAAAATACAAGGGACTGAACAGACGTGTCTGATGGGTGGCTATTCTAGAGATTTTTCTCCCAAAAGAATTTAGGATAGACTAACACTGGGTATGAAAAAAAAAAAAAAAGAAATGAAGAATGAGAAATAGATTTTTTATCACCTTTATATGCAGGTAAAATTAACTTAAACACAGTGTGAATAATTTGTGTTAACTTTAACTTAAAATTTTGTGAATTTAAATTCTGTCACACAGCTTGTACATGCTATATCTAGATTAAAATAGCCAAGTGTTGACTACTGTAGAACCAAGGTTGTGCCAATTAGGATCCACCATTCTTCTTGCTTCCTTCACACAGCTGTCTGAGTATGGTGGCAAAACCTTTCATCCCAGCTCAGGAGGCAAAGGTAGGTGGATCTGTGTGAGTTCAAGATCAGCCTGGTTTACATAGGGAGTTCCAGGACAGCCAGGGCTACATATTGAGACCCTATCTCAAAAGACAATAATACCAACCAAAACCAAAAACAAAGGTGGAGTTTTTTGTGACTGTATTAGAGCTCCCCAATAAGTCAACACAGCAAAAGTTGAGGAGTAATGCTTAAATTTATTTGAGGGGCTACTAGGGAAGATATTAATTTTACAATTGTTATTTCTGTTTTTATTTTTATGAGTAAGAAATGAGGTATTTGTCTTTCTCTGTATGCCTTATTCTACTTGACATAATGTCTTCTGGTTCCACAGGAAGATACAGACAATGGAACACAGATATACAATATCTCATTGTATATCTATACTATATTCTTTATCTGTTCACCTGGTTGGTTCTACATCTTAGGTATTATGACTGGTGCATAGTAAACATACATGTAGGCATCTTTCCATATGCTGATTTTATTTCCTTTGGAGACATGCTCTGAGGTGGGATAGCTGAATCATATAGATCTATTTTGAGTTTTCTTTTTAAGCAATTTCCATATTGTTCTCTATAATGGTCATACTGTAAGTCACGTTAGTGTTCATCTAACCAGGAATTCATGTTCAGAATGTGTATGGAACCCCCCAAATTAAACCCACAGAACAATTTTTAAAAATGGGTAAATGTTCTGGTCAGCAACTTCTCAAAGGAGGAAACACAAATAATGATTTTCTTCCTAGCTCTGTGAGTGGCAAATAGATTAATTGAATTATCCATGTTAACACAGCTAATTTGCAGAGAAGCAAGGAGTCAGACCTCTGGAAGTCCCAGAGGTCACGTTTCAGGAGGGGTGTTGACCCAATGGCATGCTTTCAGCAAAACGGCACCAGGGATATGCATTAGAATGCGGACCAGTATGGGTTGAGCAATTCATATTGTTGTACCCCATGCCCACAACTCCTGGCCCATAATTTGATAGTATTTTACAGTTGCATTGTGTTGTGTGCATTTTACATCAAGTCTAATTAAAAATATTCCAGGATTTTTCACATTTGCCAATTTTGAGTAATACTTTGGCATTTTAAATTGGACACATTAAAGACAATTTTAACATAAGAAAGAGGGAAAGTCTTTAGCATTTACTGATGCTGGAAGGAAGCATTTCCTTCAGTTCACCCATTAATCAGGCATAAAGCTGCAGCCAGGTCTTTCAGATTATTTGAGACGCTGACTGACTTACGGTAACATGACTTGGGATTTTTCATTGCTTAACCAAATTCTGCGGCCCTCAAAGGTCAACATGATTTATGAATGAAATCATTCATTCAGAAACTCCTGTCAGCCATCCACAGTATTATGTGATTCAGTTGTTTTGTAGAGATATACAAAGAAAATTTGGAAGTAGTTGGTTAACCATACATTGATTTTTTTTTCTAAGCCAATTTTGCATAGTGATGATTATTTACTTTTGTTTTGTGTGGAACAATTGGATAAAGCATAGGATTGACAAAAACCTCTGAAGGGCAGTAAAAAAAGCAGTGGGTAATTTTTTTCCTTGAATACGATGAATATAATACATACAATTAAGTAGTTGGAAACACTGTCCTTACAAATTATTTCAGTGTGGCAGGAAACAGTGTTCTTGGCTGCAGAAGCTCAGGACACATTTGTGTCACAGCCACAGAGACCGTGAAGGCCTTGACAGCTGCTCTTATCTCTTCTGGCCCAGACCGGGGCTGTTTTGTTTTGTCTGTCCCTGTTGTTGTATGACACTCAGTCTCATTACTTTCATTTTTGTTAACATTCACATACGTACATATGTGAATATACATTTATTATATATATGAAATATGCATAAAATCTGATTCAGGTTGATATTTAAAACATTCACATTCATCCTTTCCTTTCCAACCTCTGCCAGCACTCCACACCCCGCTCGACTGTTTTTAGCTTTCAAATGAGAGGAGAACATGCAATCCTTACATTTATGTGTCTGACTTATTTTACTTGACATATTGTCCTATATGTCCATCCACGTGTATTGCAAATGGCAGGATCTCCTTCTTCATAGGTAAATAATATTCCATTGTGTAAATATACACCTGGTCTTTTGGATCTATCCAAAATTCTGATGACCGGCACCTACACTGATTCTGCATATAATTAGTATGCCTTTTGTCCTTCCTTCTCTCTTCCTTCTGCGTAGGGCTATTTCACATCAGCCAGGGGCGCAGTCAGGGAACAGATGATGGACCATCCCACTTGAGGCCCACTTCTTGAGTTTTTTAAAGCTCCTGCTAGCTCTCAAGTTTCACTGGAGTTTAAAAGGAGGGGAAATGAAGCCAAAGATGAAGCACAGAGGAAAAGATTCACGCTTCTCAGCCCCCAGAGCGCCTTGGTTCTGAAGGCCAGAAAGCAGTTTCGGAGGGAGGAAATCCAATTCCTTTTTACATATCTTAAATATCAAGGCTTGTAGCGGAAGGAGTGGGGACAGGTGGTGTGGTGGAAAGGGCAGGCAGACATGGGCCTTAGTGTACCAGGTTCTTTTTCCTTGATTTCCTTCTGAAGAGAATCTCCTTAACCCCAGGGTACGCTTGCCTGTTCCTGTTGGGAAAACGCAATCTTCTCTCGTCTGTTGTCTCAACCTGCCACTGCGGACCTTGGAGACTTCAGAGGCTGTTTTCTAAGTGTTTCTGTCTGTCCATCTATCACTTCTGGTGCATGCTGCTGCTGACTGTCTACTGTTTGCAACACCTGCAGTGACATCCTACTGGACTTTGTTGGCTTAGGTTTCATACCAGGCTGAGAATAAATGTGTGTATTTAACTCGGGGGGGGGGGGGGGGGAGGAGCTGCTGAGGAGCCAGTTGCCTCCAAGCACCACTGTGGCACTGATATTTACCCAAAGCCTAGCCTTCTCCCATTTGCCTGTAATTTGAATGTTTCATAATGTATTTATACATCTTCTATTATTACATTCAGGACACTGCCATAGTCAACGCGTTGATTGTAGTCTTCCATTACAGCCACGAGTAGCATGTGAATACACACACACACACACACACACACACACACACACACACACACACACCACACACACACATGCACACACACACAGAGTATTCTGATGTTGCTCATGATAAAAGAAAGAAACAAAGTTTAGCAAATCGTTAACTGAGGCAATGACCAGTTTTGAGGACTGCTGATAACACATGCAGCTGTAGTAATAGAGGACAAAGGAAAACCTAGCGGGAGACTGTTAATCAGGGGAGGGGTCTCCAAATATGCAGTGAACAATTGCCACCCCAAGCCCCACAAAGTGCTTTCTGTTCTATCACATTTTGCTGTCACGATCACTCTCAAATCAATTAAAAACTACAAAAGTAGCAAGACAGAAGTAATAAGGAACAGAAGTTGGAACTGTAGGAAACGGCATTCAGAACTACAGGAAAGGAGCATCATTTGTAGGTCTTCCATGTGTAAGGTCTCAGTTATAACGTCCTTAGGTATGTGGTAGTCACTCACTCTAAGTCCTATACTTAGAATATTTACTCATAGTAACGCCAGGATTTTGCTGATCCATATGGAGAGAAAAGGCATGAAGAAAACAACATCTTGTTGCAAAGGGATTTATGAGAGCTCATTCTCAATTTCAGTCTCTGTGCTGGGACAATGCTACAATTAAGGTGAAGGGCAGATGTTGAATGTGCTTTCATTCACCCAAGTGGCACAAACATTGGGTCGCTGTTGTGTTGCAAGGTGGCTTTTCAGTCTTCTTCATGCTCAATTAGAAGTTTCCAGAGCACAGAAGTTGTCAAGTTCCTGGCAGGGGCTGAAAAGGAAAGCAAGGAACACACAGTCACCCTCCTGCCGTGTTTGGTGAAGTCATTAATTGTAACTGCATGGCGTTCTGAAATCGGTCAGAGCAAGATTGAAGAAGTCAGAAGGTATGAACTAGTGAAAGTGGGAATCTTCGGGCACACTGGGTCTTTGTGGGCTGAGCACCATTTCAGATGTCTCAGCTGCTTCTGGGAAAATAATACTGGAGTAAGAACAGTATACAAGAATTTATCATATATGATGAATATTATTGGATGATAGAATAATTTACTACCTTTAGATTTAACAACATGCATGCTTCATAATGCCGAGTAATAAAAAACCTCTACGAAGTTGCCACTTGAAGTATTTACCGATTGCTTAGAAAATCAATAATTTTCAGAGGGCACAGTAGATATTCCATAGATCCCCTTGTAGATGAATTTCTAAGTAGTCTTATTAAATAAAAAAACATGAAGCCAGAAATAGGGGTGAAAATCTGACAGAGATCAGAGGAATTGGAACAGTCACCAGCTAACCTTACCTCACCACACTGCAGCTTCCAAAGTGTGCTACTGTGGTGGTATTGTGTTCCCCAAAATATTGTGTACCCTAATAAACTTATCTGGGGTCAGAGAACAGAAAAGCCACTAGATACTTAGGATAGGCAGTGGTAGCACACGCCTTTAATCCTAGCATTCCAGAGGCAGAAATCCATCTGTTCAAGGATACAGCCAAGCATGGTGACTCACGCCTTTAATCCCAAGAAGCGCGCCTTTAATCCCAGGGAGTGATGGCAGAGAGAAGAAAGGCATATAAGGTGTGAAGACCAGGAACTAGAAGCATTTGGTCTGGTTAAGCATTTGGCTGGTTAAGCTTTTAGGTTTTGAGCAGTACAGTTCAGCTGAGAGCCATTTGGATGTGAGGACACAGAGGCTTCCAGTCTGAGGATCTGAGAAGTTGGCCAGGTGAGGTTAGCTGTGGCTTGTTCTGTCTCTCTGACCTTCCAGTGTTCACCCCAATACCTGGCTCAGGTTTGATTTTATTAATAAGACTCTCTAAGATTCATGCTACATGCTACTTCCTGTCTACTTGCGCCTTTATTGCCTTGCTGTTCTGCCCAGCTACCTCACTGCCTGTCTGTATAGACCTCCAGGTTTCTATGGTTGGTACTCGGATTAAAGGTGTGTGTCACCATGCTTGGCTCTGTTCCCAGTGTGACCTTGAACACACACACACACACACACACACACACACACACACACACACACCTTGCCTACCAAGTGATTGGATGAAGGGTGTGTGCCACCACTGTCTGACTTTTGTGTTTACTTAAAATGGCTTGCTATTTCCTCTGATCTCCAGGCAAACTTTATTTATTAACATACAAATAAAATACCATCACATTTCAGCACAAATAAAATATCACCAAACCTTCTAAACACTTTCTGACCTGCACTAGGGGATATCTGTGAAAGCAGGGGGTACCAAAGCATGTCATTAACCCATCATATTCTTTCACATCTTGCCCCTTAGAAATTTTCTCTCCTTTCAGCTCAGGCATTCAGGGGTCTCAGTGTCTGGAAGTTAGCTTATCTAAAAATTGCTTTAAAAAGTCACAATCCACTGAAAGACACATTATTACAAACAGCTTACCATATAAACAAGAAATGGGCTGAAATGGGTAGAAAAATAACATAACTACTTGGTTGATTGATGAAAAAAGTTAAGAAGAAGGAAAATTGTCTGCTTGCTATCCGAATGATCTAATATGCATACAAAGAAAGGCTGAGAAGTGTATTGACCAAGTAAGGAAATGTCCCTGTTTTTGTACTAATATTGCTACATACCAAGTACCAAATGACTACTTACTGGCTAAGAGCAATACAGACTTACTATTGCCTGAAACCCAGGAATTAAGAACTTGCTGAGCATGGTTAGCTCTGTCCTCTACCTCTGGATCTCTGACAAGTGGGGTCTAGTGTTGGTCAATATAGAAGTCTAAATAGTAGGCTTGACGGACGATGACTCCATTTCTGGGCTCTCTTGCTTTTGTGGCTATTGGTAAGACTGTAGTTCTAGGGGACAGTAAAACTCAGTGTCTATGTTATTGAGAGCTGTAAGCTGAGGACCACTGCATATTCCTTTCTTTGGTGTGACCACTCCAACATGGCTGTTCACCCCAAGGCAGAAGCCACTCTTAGTTCTCTGAGTCATAGGTAGGGTAGCCTGACATCTTTAGAATATGCCATTGCTGCATGATGTAGGTCCAAGCTGAAGTCAGTGGAGCCGGGGTGGAGGGCACAAGAGGTGACAGGATGCTCTGGGAGTCGTCTTGAGAGCTGCTTGCTCTGCTTTTCATTTTTATTTTCTGTTATTTGCGCTTTTCTGCTCCCTGGTTTATTCACATGACAGAGCCTGAGCAGAGACAAAATGGAACAGGTCGTGTAATTCCCACTGAGAAATAAACAACTCTATTTTTCTACTTCTTTAAAATGTACCTTCATTCTGTAGAAAACATGAAGTTGCTGAAGATCCATAGTTAAAAAATGAGAAATATAAAGTAGAATGGATTGTCACAATGACACAAAAGAAAAATAGAGTGTATATTATCTGGCACTAAAGTTTCACCAGATGTTATTGCTGCTCTGACATTTTAGCTTCGGTTATGCATATTTTAGAGAACAAGAAAAAAAATGACTGCTTACAAACTTCTCTATGCTTTGTATTAAACACTGTCATCATTTAAAGATGCAGCATATTTTCCAAAGCTTATTGTTCTGGTTTTATTGTTGTTTTGTACCTATTTTTTAAGTTCAGATTTTTTACTATGATTTTAATTTTCTCCCCTAAACAACAAATGTCTATGCATAAAATGCAGCTATCAGAAGATTAGAAAAAACAAATAATCACTTCTCTCAAGTTGTTTCTAGGCATTAAGTATGTCATGGGGTTGTTGCCATGGTTCCTGCAACAGCTGATGTGTGCTGTGGCAGACAAGTGTTTTTTTCTGAGTCTGGTCAGTTATGAGGTAGACAATCCTAGGAGTCACACATTCACCACAAAGGCTTTGACATAGTCAGCTCCATTCTATAGTTCTTTCTTCATTGTATCCAAAGAGACAACTATATATTCCAGTGCTATTATCATAAAAGTCTCATCTTCATCAGATTCTATTCATGAAATAGGCCAAGTGAATCAAGCAAGTCTTTATTGTTTTGATAAAGCTTGGCACACGCCAATTTTTCATCCACAAAATGGTTAAAAGATCTTGAATAAGCTTTCCTTCAAAAAATCGACTAGTATTAAAGGAAGAAGATGGCTGAATGGAAGTGTGTTCAATCATTCAGTGCTTGTGCATGGTAATATGAGGGTTTGTTTGTGTGGGGGAAACCTTGTTCTCTCTGGATGATGCTGCCATAACTTTCAAAGCAGCATCATTTTTTTAAAAATACAACTCACAGGTTCCCCCTGCAGTAGTCTTAAGAGAGTATTCTTTTTCAGAACTTCCAGTCAGAAGTCCACTTTCTGACTTAACCCACCTTGGCTGGGAGGTAGTAAAGAACTCCATTGGATTCTACAACTTTAATGAGGCTGCAGTACATGGCATAACTTACAGGAGCATTCTTATCCACCCCACCATGAAGGTTATTTAACAACTACAGTCTCACAAAGAGATATTGGCCTTTCTGAAATGTGACCAATTTTCACACCTGCTTTTAAGTGATACTTCTTATTGCCTAGCCCTGGGATCAAGAGTAGGGCTACCATGCTCACTATTGCACTTCCATTCTCTTCCTACACACACACACACACACACAGAGAGAGAGAGAGAGAGAGAGGGAGAGAGAGAGAGAGAGAGAGAGAGAGAGAGAGAGAGGGAGAGGGAGGGAGGGAGGGAGGGAGGGAGGGAGGGAGGGAGGGAGGGAGGGAGGGAGGGAGAGAGGGAGAGAAAGCATGGACTTTAATAATGTGAACCAGATAACTACAAAGACGGTGTTCAGAAGGCTCCGTTAGATTCCTGACAGGCTTGTAGCTCACCAGCCTGATCTTTTTTACAACTATCAAGGAAGGCCAGGATGCTCATGGTGAGGCTCAAGTACCTTGCACATTTTACTTTCAAACCACATGGGTCAGAAGAGGGCTGATGGTTATTCTAAAATAATATGTTTTGTTTTGTTAGTGCTGTTTTTCATTGGGATTTATAAGAATAAGTTGTGAAAGCCAGCTCAACAAATGTAGATATTAAGGCTGAAAAGCTACGTTTGGTATACTTTCCTAATGAAATCCATAGCCTATGTAAATATCCAACTGACTGGGGCTGGGCTGGGTTGTTGTCCTCTAAAGATCAAAATAATAGGGACCGACTAAGTAGGTTTCTATTGCTCTAGTTTGATCCTTGAAAACAATTGAGTCTACGAACATTCTAAGCTTCAAAGGAACCTAAGTGCATGTCACTCTTATTAACTGGGTTTTGAAAACTTTTTATCAGTGAACAGATAGGTGGTGTATACTCATTGCCTTGTGCCTGGCAAGATAGTGAACTTACTTTAAGGATCACACAGGGTGGTAGAACTGACATTCTTGAAGAAACTGAAAAGAATAAATATGCCTTAGTTTGTTTTTCATAATAGGAAATGCCTGGAAAGTCAATGAATAAATTAAATCAACAAACCTGCAGCAGTGAAGCTCTAAGTATAAGACCTGATAGACATCAGATATTTAGTCAGTGTATCTGGAAGAAACTGAGAAGTCAATGCCTTCCAGGCTCAAACCATTAATGAGCTTTGTCCATTACTGAAGATTCCTGTACTTGAGGACTATCTGACTGAATCTATTGTTTTCAACCTGATTCTGTTTGTAGCTTTTGAGGAAAGAGAGAGAATAGAAAACTGAAATAAATGTCAATGCAATCAATAATCTTTCATTCTCATGATATTATTAGACACAAAATGACATCATGTAGCTTTAGAAAAATAAGCTAAGATAGGCTATCCAACTATAGGTACTTAACTTTTGACAAAGATGTTAAAATTACACACTGAAGAAGAGACAGTATCTTCAACAAATGGTACTGAGAACACTGGATATTAAGATGATGTTAAATGAAACTAGATCCTTACCTCTCATCCTACAAAAATTCAATTTGAAATTGATTAAGACCTTCAACACAAGACAGATCTTTGAAACTGCTAGAGGAAAAGTTAGGGTATACACTTCAACATATAGGCATACTTAAGGATCTCTGAATAGGACTCTGATGGCACAGGACACCATTTGCAAATAGGATCTCATGAAACTTCTGTACAATAAAGGAACCATCACTGGAACAAAAGTGCATCCCACAGAATGGGAGAAAATCTTTGCCAAGTATGCCTCAGACAAAGAATTAATATCTAGATTATATAAATAACACCAAAACTAAGTACAAAAGAGAGACAAGAAAAAATGGGCCATCTAGCTCAACAGAAGATTAACAAAAGAAATAAAAATGGGGAATAAACAGCTTTCAACATACTAAGACATCACAGAAGTGCAAATTAAGAGTACATTGAGATTCCATTTCATCTGAGTCAGAATGGCTATCACCAGGAAATCAAATGACGTTAAATGCTGATGAGGAGATGGGGAAGGAGGAACTTTTTGCTGTTGGTAGGAGTGTGAACTGTTGTAACCCTTATGGAAATCGGTGCGGAGGTTCCTTAAAATGCTAGAAATAGAATTCCCATTTGATCAAGCTACACCACTCCTGGGCATATATCCAAATGACTTTATATCCTACTTTAGAGATACTTGCTCAATCATGTTTATTGTGTCTCTATTCAGCATAGCAAGAAAAGAGACTCAGCCTGGAGGTCTACTAACTGATATTGAATAGATAGGGAAATTGTAGTACCCTATGTGCAACAGAATGACCTCCCAACATCTACTGCTGTCTCCAAAGAGCCTACAAAAGACTGGACATGTCAATAGTCAATCAGAATAGGGAGGAGTTTGTGAGGCCCTGCTAATTCCTGTTGTACTATTAGCTGCTGATATATTTTGGGGATGGAGTAGTCTTTGTCTTCAATTTTTTCTCCACCCGGTTTCATCAGATAGTGCCAAACCTGTGATGTCACAGATAATACTGGTTAAATCTAGTGGGTCTCAAAAGGGAAAAAAGGAGGAGGGAGAAAAGAGGAGAGGAGAGGGAAAGAGAGGAGAGGAGGAAGAGAAGAGAAGAGAAGAGAGAGAAGGAGGGAAGCAGGGAGAGAGAGAGAGAGAAAAAGAGAGAGAGAGAGAGAGAGAGAGAGAGAGAGAGAGAGAGAATGACAGAGATGATGGAAGATTGGAGTATTATCATAACCAGAGATCACATTATACATGCATGAAGTTGTCAAAAAGCAAACTCAATAAAAGTTAATAAAAAGATTGAAGAAAGTAAGTGCTGTGGGATGTTCTGTATGTCCTGTGGGAGCCCTTCTTGGGTTCTTTGTGGCGTTACCCAGCAGGTCCGCATAGAGGATGATTAGGACCATGGGCCTGAGTGCAGGTGTCTGAGATGGTCTGCACTTGGCTGTGCTGGGGGATGGTCTGTATGTCAAGTTGTTCTGATTGATCAATAAATAAAACCTGATTGGCTGTGGCTAGGCAGGAAGGATAGGCGGGACTAACAGAGAGGAGAAATAAAAGGACAGGAAGGCAGAAGGACTGACTGCAGCTGCTGCCATGACCAGCAGCATGTGAAGATGCCGGTGGGCCACCAGCCACGTGGCAAGGTATAGCTTTATGGAAATGGACTAATTTAAGCTATAAGCACAGTTAGCAAGAAGCCTGCCACGGCCATACAGTTTGTAAGCAATATAAGTCTCTGTGTTTACTTGGTTGGGTCTGAGCGGCTGTGGGACTGGCGGGTGACAAAGATTTGTCCTGACTGTGGGCAAGGCAGAAAAACTCAAGCTACAAGTAAGCATCCTGGTTAGTTTTGATATCAGTTTGATACAAGGTAGAGTTATCTAAATTGAATGAGTCTCAATTATGAAAATGTCCTCATAGGATTTGCTTGTAGGCAAATGTATGGGGAATTTTGCTGATTGTTGATTGATGTGGAAGGGCCCAGCCCACTGTGGACAGTGTCATCCCTGGGCAGATGGTCCTGGTGTGTATAAAAAAGGAGCTGAGCAAGCCAGAGAGCCAGTCCCTAAGCAGTACTCCTCCACGATCTCTGCTTCAGTCCTGCCTTGAGTTTATGACTTAGTTTTTTTTTTTTTTTCCTCATTGGACTGTGACTTCGGATGTGTAAGCCAAATGTAGCATTTTCCTTCCCACGTTGCTTTTGGTCATAGTCTTTATCACAGCAATGGAAAAAAGAAAAACTAGGCAGAAAGCTAAGGACGAAGGTGACAGCTAGGGACAGGATGTGTCAGGATGCTGAACTGTTCCATGTATGAATTTTAATTCTACATTCTAGGGGAACATGTGTGGAGTGGACTGGTTTATTTCTTATTGTGACTTTCACTTTGGTTAGGTTAGTACCTTATCTTTGTTTCAAAATATTTTGTCAGTGTCATGGGTTTTATCCACAAAGATTTGCCAAGTATCTTTCATGTGGAGAGAACTAAGTTAAAATCAGAGAGGAGCAAGAAGACTAGGTGTGGGATGACACAGTAGAGTGACTCCAGGCTAAAACAGTGCACTGTACATGTCAAGGTTCCAAGACAGGCTGGAGAGAAGACTCAGTGGTCAAGAGCACAGTGTGCAAATTGGTTCTCAAGACCTACATCAGGCAGTTCAAACTTATCTTTAACTTGAGCTCTAGGGTCTCTGATGCCCTCTCCTGGCCTGTTAGCCTCACGCACCCCCATACACATATCCCTCACTCATACTCATGAAACATAATTAAAAGATAGAGATATATCTCTTAAAAAAGATAGAAGACAAGATTTAAAAAATTTCACCATAAGCTATAAATATTTGAGAAGATATATATGTTAATCCAGTTTCAACTTTAGATAAAGTGCCTATGTGTTGAAACATCATACTACCAAATTAATATACAGAATTTTATGTTTTGCTATCAATTAAAATAAATTAAAAATATAATTGAACAAACTGATATAATCATTCACTAAATAAATAAATGAATAATAGCTTCAGAGGTGCTAGGAACTCACCGTTACTTCTATTGAAAAGTCTAGGAAGGAAATAAGTGTATTGGCAACATACACTATACATTCACCATATATTACAGCAAACATATACACATAGCATGTACTAGTCAATAAAAATGTGAAATGAATTATGATCTCACATGTGTGCTTTTGAATTGGTAATGGAACTGAATGAAGTGAAAAAATACTGTGGGGCTAGTGCCCAGGGTCTCATTAGTTGTGGAAAAATCTGTCTAGACAAAAGCATTACTGAATCATTAACATTACATGGAAAATAAATACAGAGATAGAAGAAAAACTTCCATCTGCTTGGTCTCCTGAACTGATTCTCTAAGGCCTAATATTTTGGGATATGTTTTGGACTGAGAATTTTAGTGACACAAATGGTGTTATAATGCCATGTTTAAAACTCATCCATCCATTATTAGAAGCTACTTTCAATACTAAAATGCCTGTCTTCCTTCCAGAAGAGTCATGCTACTCCCAAGAAACAGCATCCATCCTGCTCTGCCTGAACCAAGGTTGCACACATTAAAAGAAGACAAGCACGCTAAGGCTCAGTAGAGGACTATTTATAGGTTTAGTTGTTTTTGCTATGTTGTTTGGATTTTGGAATAAAGATTATGGTAAAGGAAGTCTGTTGTGTAGCAGCTCTTACACAGAATGTGAATTGACTCCATGCCTACTGTGTGGTCACATGATAGAGGGATGATATTTCTTCATTCTGAGATGCTTTAAATGGCCAGGAAACTGAAATACAAACAGAAGAAACCATATGAAGTATGCATAATGGGATAGTCAAGTGTGACTATTTCTAGCTTGTCATGATGAATACCACAGGGCTTGGTTGATTGTTTGATAGTAAAGCGGAGAAAAACAGGCAAGCAGCCCAGCCCAGCCCTTAGCCACCAAATCATCGAAAACACATTGACTGCTTACTAGGATCTTCATGTTGACAAAAAGCTTGAAAACTAAATCCTTCACATAATGGCTTTACCTTCATATTTGCATAGCACATTAAGTTTCATAACTAACTTCCTCATTTATCTTTCTTGGTTTTCACAGTAATCCTTTGAAGCAGGTATGTATTTATTATAGCCATCAATCAAAATAAAGCAAGTGAAAGTCTGAGAGCCGGAGAAAAGGCTCTGTGATTAAGAATGCATACTTGCCTTCCAGAGGAACTGATTTTTCACTCTCAGCATCCACGCCAGACAGCTTACAACTGCTGTGTATTTCCAGTTCCAGGGGATCTGACTCTACTGGCCTTTATGAACACCAGAACCCACATGCACATGGTTAGCTATAGAGACACACAACTGAAAATAAAATAAAACTTAAAAAAAAGAAGGCTGGGGCTGGAGAGCCTGCTCAGTAGTTAAGTATAGTCGCTACTCGTGTCGGGAACCTTGGTTAAATTCTGAGCATCAGCATCACAGCTCACAGCTGCCTGTAACTTCAGTTGCAGAAACTCTTTCACCTTCTACTGTCTCTTTGGGCAGTGCATTCACACATTAATACAGGCACATGTGCAGTCAAAATACTCACACACATAAAATAATAAAACATACACAATTTCAAGTACTTAAAAATTAAAAAGAAGAATGAGTATAGTTTGGAAATGTCTTTGGGGGGGTGTAGGACAATTTGATTACATTGTTAATTTGTTGGGGTAGTGCTTGGTAGGAATTAATTTTTTTGGACTGCACTCCAAGGCATGATTCACTGTGGCATGTCAGGTTGGTGCTACTTCACTGAAAGGTGTTGATGAACATGACTTTATTAATTTCTTGTCAAATGTGATTTCTCTGTCGATTGCCTGCCAGTATAAGAAAGAATAAAAAGTTACAGCTGTTTGCTTAATGTCATTCTGAACCCAACAGGGAGAATAAAAATAAATGTTCTCATTTTAAATCGCCTCAGGAAAAGGCTCAGAGTATTATTAACCTGGTAAGACGTTGTCATACAGTTACTAATGTTAAAAACTTTGGTCCTTCAATGACTCAGGAGCTAATACTTGTTTCTCATGTTAATAGTGCAAAGTTCTACAACAACCAAATTAGCTCAATATTATCTAGTACATTGAAGTTTGCCATTGATGTCATAAAGGGACAAGAAATACTAACATGAGAAATTAAAATAATTTCATATGTAAAATTTATTTAACAGTAATTAAGAAAAGTGCAATATTGTAGTCACCTTTTGAAATTATAAATTTACTTAAATTTGTTTTTTAAACTATTTCATGCAGGTGTATAATTTATTCTGGCTACTCTTACCCCTGCTATCTCGTATTTCCCTTGTATCTGCTCACCCACCCTTTTACTACAAGCTCCTTCCCCACATTTATGACCTCTTGTTTTATGTGTGACACACTGAATTTAATCAGGACTGTCTGTCTGGTCTGTGTGACCATGATTTTGGAACTGTCCATTGGAGTCTGGATGGCTCATGAGTAGGTACACAGTTGAGGACAATGACTGCCCCTCTCCTAGAATCCTCCAGTTGTCAATAACTCGTGAGAGAGAGGTAGAGTCCCACGAATCAGTTCCATGATCCAAGTCAACTTTAAATGCATGAATCTTATATATGATAAGATAAATTATACATATTTGTGATTGTTTTAGAATGATAAATTGCATTGAAACAGGAAGATAAACATGAAAGACTAATGCATATCACTGTTTATGCCTGAGCATTCTGAATTCATATTAAATATATCTACCATAAATGAGATTGCTAATAACACCTATGACTTTATTTTTTTTAACATTTATTTATTTATTGTATGTGTGTATATGTGTGAAGGTCAGAGGGCAACTCTTGGGAGACTGTGCACTCTTCCTATCATGTGGGTCCCAGATAATGAACTCAGGTCCCCACTGAATGATCTTACAGGCCAAGACGTCAAGCTACTCAACGTGGGGTTTGAACCTACAACTGTAAAATTAAGAGTGTCATGTTTTATTGACTGAGCTATCCAAGTGTCATAGAAGTTAAGTGTTTTCATTTTATTTTTTTTTTATTATATTTTATTCAGGGGTTGCACCCAGTGCTTAGCTGTGGATCTCTACAGTTGCTTCCATCAGGTATTGGATGAAGGTTCTATGGTGACAATTAGGGTAGTCATCGATCTGATTACAGGGGAAGGCCAGTTCAGGGACCCTCTCCACTATTTCTTGGAGTCTTAGCTGGGTTCATCCTTGTGGCTTCCTGGGAATTCCCCTAGCATCAGATTTCTCTTGAACTCTATAATGGCTCCTTCTATCAAGGTATCTGTTTCCTTGCTCTCCCTCTCTGTCCCTCCTTAAATTTGACCATCCCAGAAGTTCAGTGTTTTTATATTCAAATTGCAGATCCTAGTTCACGGGTTATAGTCACAATGAGAAAGCACTGAGGCACCAGTCACACTGGCCCTTGGTCCATGTGAACATGGAGAGGTGAAGAGTCTTGTTTCTCTACTGTTCCACTTCATCTGTACCTATGTGTCACTGAATGTCAAAGTTATCAGTTGTTGTATATGGACACTGTGGGGAACTCAATACTCAAATTTGATTAAGTTGTGCTGTAAACTAGGCAAAAGCATTAATATATACCCAGGGTGAATGGCTGAGGATTGTTTATCACATTAAAGAAGAGAAGAATCCTCTTGTGTTTTAAAATTTCATTGACTATTAGTGGCAAAGGTCTAGTAGGTATGGGAAGAGAGAGTGACTGGCTTCCGATCTTGCCTGAGGGTGCTAGGCTGGCTTTTAGCATATTGCTCACCAGACACTACACGTTAAGCCTTCACCTTAGTGATATCCTTTGAAAGACTGACCAGCCTCTAGTTCCGTGGCTCCACTGCTCATGGTCATCATTATACAGTATCTCCATGATGGCTTCTACATTTGACAGTGGGCAGTCCAGCAGACAGAAGAACCCAGTGGGGCTTCCAAGTTCCTTAAACCTGCCAAGTCTGTATCTGAGTGAAGGCCAAATCCCCCATAGAGGAAAGGTAACTCAGTGCTGGCTCTAGTCCAACTTCCCTTCTGGCAGGAACTGCCAATTGAGCTGTTTTGGTTTAAAGCAGGATGCCAAGGCTAATTTTATCTTTTTTCCCCCTTGTGCTACTCCTTTGTCCAGCTCAGCAATTTACAGTTTTTTTTTTTTCTGCATGAGACTGCATTTCAGAAGTAGGAAATGATGGGCTTATCAAAGGATAAACCATTCACTGGAAATGTGGGGCAAGCATCCAAGTCCATTTGTCCTTTCATGTTTTGCTTCCTCTGTGGAAAGAGAAGTTGGGCAGGGCATATGGTCTTCAAAAATAAGAACGACTTTCTTCATCCTTCTTGCTGCCAGGTGAGGCCAGGTGACTGCTTCCTAGCCAAGGGCGTATGTGTGGAGGTGGTCCAGAGAAGCCCCTAAGAACATCCTTTAGAAACAACTGATGTACATTGTTTTTCTTGTCACTTCATGTCTCCTTCCTCCATCCTGTGGTTTGGAATGTGGGTGTGATGGTTGGATCCACATCTTGGACTACAACCAGGAGGGTCTGAAGCCTGCAACACACCTCTAGGTGTTTCCATGAGGGGCTTCGGAAAGAGTTTGGCTTGGCTCCCAAACTCCTTCAAAGCTGCCAGCTCTGTGTCCTGACTGAAAGCCAAGTTTCCCAAAGATGAAAGCAAGGAAGGGCAGATCCACCCTGAATGTGGGCAGCACCCCTGCTCCCCATCTCCCCAACCTCAGGTACTGGAATCCTGTGAAATGGAAAGGAAGAAGGGAAGCGGGCCACAGTATGAATCTTTCAGCAGTGGTGACTCCCTGTGTCTGTCTGTGGATGCCACGTGACTGGCTGCCTCACCTTCTTACTGCTCTGCCCTTTCCACCAGGGCAGACTGAACACATCAACCGTAAGCCTCAATTAACTCTTCCTTCCTGAAGTCTCTGTCAGTTGTTTCTTCACAATGTTTTGAAAGTAACCGGCATTGTTAACAGGGATGCAATTTAAATTAAATTTTTTTGGTGTATGTGCATTTTATTTAGTCAGGCACTAGTATATATTGATTACATAAAATAGACTTCATGCATATATGTAAAGTAATTTGATCATACCCATTCCCACTATTGCCCACATTACATATAGACATTTTATTGAGACATGATCTTGTGCTATAACACAGTTATGTATTGAAAACACGATCACTCTGCTGCAGACAACCAAGAGCTGAAGGATGACATGTGTGTACCACATATCCAGAATTTTAAAATTATAGTTTAAAGCCTCCATAAAAACAAGAGGTGTCAATTAATCTGAGAATGTAAATATTTTCAAGGAAATTTTTCTGTAAAGTTTTGAACTATTTTATTATTAGTGTGGGCATGTGTTTGTCTATATGGTGTGTGTGTGTGTGTGTGTAGAGGAGCATAATACAGAATTCAGAGAAGAAGTTTGTATATTTGCTTCTTTCTTTTATCCTTTTATGGGCTCTGAGGATCAAACGTTGGGCTTGTCACCTCATTGGTGCAGGATTTCTAATTTTTAGTATAACTAAAAACAAACAAACTTGTGTTATAGTTTATCTCAATCATATATTAATGGAATATCATCCTTAAAATTACCTGCAATAAAAATTTTAATAATCTATTTTGACTAAACATTTTTATTTGAGGTGGTAATTTTTATTTGTAATTCTAAAGTTCTCTGACTTGGATAAGAACATTTGCCCTAGTTTTGACCCAACAAAGGTTTTAAACATCTTGTGTGAACGTAGACTGGTACATTGGCTTACTAATTTACCTCTACCAATGGGTATCACTTTTATATGAGGGTAGACATTGGATAAGGACATTACATAATACTGTAAGAAATGAGTCATCCTTTCAGTTGGACATTTATCTTTGCCCAGCCACTTTTACAGCACACTATTGTCTCTATTGTCCTTCAAAGGTTCTTTTTATAGTCAAGGTTCATAGGCAAATATTGAGATGCACATCCATTTGGTTTGTTTTGGAAGAAATTCTTAGATGCTGATTTTTCTGCTGTACGAGGACTCCACCTGACCATGGAAGAGTTCCTTACACACTGGTGGTTCAGCTTTCAAGACAAGCTCTCTTGTATGTGTTCTGTTGTCCAGGCCTCTCTGTCTTGTGTGTACCCACTTGTCCTTCTGTCATCTTCAAATGCATTAAGAAGACCCTCGTCAGATGTACCCCTCATACTACTCAGTCTCTAGAACCATGAACCAAATCACCTTCATTTGCACAGAAATCACCCAGGCTTTTGTGTTCTATGAGAACAGCATAAAATGAGCCAAGAAAACCCTGTGCTGCTGTTCATTTCCTCAAAAGTCTTCCCAGTGTCTTCGTCCATGGCATGAAGGCTCTCTCTCAGTCCTCACAGTGGCTTTCGGTCTTCAGTCTGTGTTTTCCAGACATGGAGGAAGCTTCTTCTGTTCTCTCCCCTGATTTCACAATCCTGCCAGCCCTTAAATTTAGAAGAAAATCTAAAACCAGTAAAGAGGAACAAAGGTGGCTTCCACTTTAAAAAAAGAAAAAAATAAATGTCTTTCAGTTAAAACTAGAGAAATGTATGAGAGTTATTGGTGAAATTATTAAGGCCACTCCACGTAGTTAAAAGGAGATTTATTTAATGGCATAACTTACAAATGAAGGAATAGGTAGGTTGAGGGTTCTGGGGAAAGACACAGCAGTAGTCCAGCAATGTTCTCTGGAGAACTGTCCTCTATCCACCTCTAGTGTCTGGGCTCCCAGCAGCAAGAGAGCGCGGCACGTCCCAATCTCGGGTCTTCAGGCCCTCATAAAAGATCACTATTTCAAGCATTTTTTCAACTGTGTAGACCATTGCTACAAACTGATGATATAGGTAATGTGTAGACTTGCTTTTCACCTGACTGGAAAGCACTATAGATTTGTGTGAAATGGATGGCAGAGGACAAGGGCAATTCAGTCAGTGCCTCAAGAGAATTCCTATTTCGGACCATATCAAAATATCCTTAATGAGACACACTATTGAAACTCGTGCATGCTCCACTGTCTGTATTGCTCTAGGCACAAACACAAGTTTTAGTAGATAGGGTAACATAGGAACCCCATTCCGAGGAGGCTGTGATTCCTGACAGCTGTTAGGTCAGATAAATGAACCAGCCAGAAATGACCATGTTGCATTTTACATAAAATTTGAAGAATGCTTAGAGGAGGGAATTAGAAGTTGACAAGCATCGCCTGGGCTCCTCGGAAGGCTTTTATGCTTTCTGCAGCTTCTGTGTCAGGAATTTTGCAGTGCAGGGCAGATCTGACACACATCTCAACAAACAAACGGACCCGGCCTCACATTCTCTGAACAATTTACACAGGGAACTTAGATTTCTTTGCAGATCCAAGGTAATGATTTTTTGTAATCTAGAAAACGTAGTTTAATATTCTCATGCTCATTAATTGTGTTCTAAATCATGCTTCCAGAGCTTACAAGTATCAATCAGCACAGGACACATGAGCATGCATAATAAGAAATGAATTTTTTTTTTTCTGAATCAAATTCAGTTTCTTCCTAAATTAAAACAGCAATGGATGGTAAAAACAAGTTGGCATAAGAGGCCACAACTGGAATGTTCTAAGACATCAGGACAATCTAGAAACCAATTGAAAGCATTTTTTTTACTATATAAATCTACCCAAACTTTTTGTTACAGTGCCTCCCTAAATCTAATCAGGTTTCACTCCCATACTTACTGCATTAAAGGATGCTCAACTATCTTTTTACTCTAAATGCTGAATTTAGCAAGCATTGGGTTTCACTTCAATGCAAAGGAGCTGAAGCTGTATATAGATTATAGTCTTTTGGTTGCCATTTGTGTATGTAAGTAACAATGAGTCTTCAATTAATCTAAATAAAATGAGGAAGGGAACTTCTGGGGTCTCCTCATAGATTAAAGTCATTTACTATTTTATAATGTATGTGTCATGAAGTCTTCAAAAATGTCTGAATTTGGTATTATTTCTCATAATTTTGTCTATTTGATCCCATAGGAACATAAATTCTCATAACAGTTTTTAGGAACTAAGAACTTATTATTTTTAGTTGTTTTGTGATCAGTAACCCCCACTCAATGGGGGCTCCCTTCCAGACCCTTGATTAGACACAAACCACACTCAAACACCTGTGTTCACAGAGAGATCCTTTATTAAGCAGGGAAGAAAAGTTAAAATGGCTGCTCTCAGACTCAGGCAGAAAAAAGCAGCAGCGAATGACCTTGCAGGTGTAATTTTTAAGAGGAGAAAAGAGGAGGTCTGTGTTAGAATGGGCTGGGATGCTGTGGTAAAGGAGATAAGGGACAAGGGAGAAGGGAAGGAGACAAGGAAAAGGGGAAAGGCGATTTGCCCTGCAGGAAAAGGACTTGCCTCTGCACATGGGCAAATGGCAGTTTATAAAGGTAAAGGGGGAAACCCCATGTCAGGATGCTGTGTTTAATTTTAATTGGGTGTGTTAATTAGGTGAGCAAAGGTGGGCTTTTGAGTGCTCGTCTTTGGTTGCCAGCCTCAGGAGGAGGAAGTGATCAAATAAGGGAACAGACCTTGGTGGCTAGCTTAAGGAATGTAATCTAATGGTTTTTAGCAAGGCAGAGGGACTGGGAGAGAAGGGCGAGGCCTGCCAGAGCCACACGCTCCAGTGGGATAGTGTCCCTTCCATTTGTTTAATTTGTTTAAATTAAAAATGCAATTTGTGGTGCAGTTTGTTTAAAAAAATAAATGAATAGAAAGGAGTAAACAAGGAGAGACTCACCCTTTGATTGTTTTTCTGCCCTTGAGAGTGGAGTCCAGATTCTCAGCCTGTTTTTACTTTTAAACTGGAACATACTATGCAGCCACAACATGGCAGACTCAGTTCATTAAGTTTTTCTTCCTAAGAACTGAACAAAAATGACTAGGTATCTCCCTTCCCATATACTCCAAGGCCATATATATCCCATAAAAACCTCCTCTGGCTGGCTATTAGGAGGCTATAAGCAAAGCAAAGATAAACTTCTTGCTCAAGAAACCTTAATTCTGGGAGAGGGGAACTTAGAGAGGCTGACTTTGCTTTACATAAGAAGTCTCTAGTATTAGAAGACATGTGCCCTAGGGTCTCTCTCTCTCTCTCTCTCTCTCTCTCTCTCTCTCTCTCTCTCTCTCTCTCTCTCTCTCTCTCTCTCTCTCACACACACACACACACACCATGCAAAGATGTTGTCCTCCAACCTAACATTTCCTCTCTCCTGACCTCAGAAGGAAGATGATAGATGAAGCTGTAGGAAAGTGTTCATCTGCTTGGGAGAAAAATGAACACCCTGTTAGTTTTAGCATCTAGCTCAAGGGAAGAGATACTGACACATGGGAAGACTGTCCTGCTGAACTCAGTGGCTTTTTACTTTTCCTAGTTTCTCTTTTTCCATATATCCAGGGTCCCCTTTCATTTCCAGGTCATATATTCAGCAGTACTCCAGTCTACTGAAATATGCAAATAACTAACATTAGATGGAGCGCCAATATGCATTATAGACTATGTATTGTCTATTCCACTACCACACCAAAGTTCTTCTGTGGCTATTTCTACATGAATAAAGTATTTAAAAATTAAAAAAATATTTTAAACTGCACTTCTTGTTGGAAACAGTGCATTTGGAGGAAAATTAGAAAAGGAAGTGTTTTAGATTATCCTTATCCTGTGGTATCTTTTTGTTAATTGTGGCTTTAACATTCAGACCAAATCTTTGCTTGTGTGACCTCAGCTTTCAGACCTACTTTCATAGCAATATGTGATTGAAATGGTTTCAAATTCTCAGGAAGAAAATAACCAACAACTACTTTTGATAGTCAATTTTATTTTTTTTTAAATGTAGAATCCTCTCATTTTCCAAACAAATATGAATTAGACTGCTTTGAGATGAAACTTATCATTAATTCAGGAGACTAGATCTAGAGAAAGGAAAAAAGTGATTATACATTGGAAAAATAAGAAAAATATTGTCTGTCCGTAATGGAGACTATATTTATTTTATATTTCCCACCATATAAATCTCCATACAAATACCTTTAAAGAAACATTGAGTTTGTTATGGTTGATTGCTAGTTATTTAAATGGGCAATCTGAGTGATTAAATAGTTTGTTTGATATATTGTGACATCATCTGCAACACAAGGTTCTAAATACATTTTGTTGGGCCCATTGACAATAAAGTTAATTGAGAACTTGGCAGGTATCCAGGTAAGCAATCATGGTTAGTCAGAATAAGCAGAGGAATGTACACGAACCACAGTAAAACACAATGTTGTTGTTCTCATCAAAACCAATGTATCTTTCTAGGCACAAATATATTTGTGAATGTAAAATTATTTCACTTGGGAATCCACAAAAATTCTTTTTTAAAATTGTGCTTTAGACAGCAAATATTCCAGATGTTATGGGCCATACTGTTTTGGTTGCAAACTACTCAATATTGTCCTCACAGGTCAAAAGCAGCCATAAACTTTAGCCAAAAGAGTTGTGGCTATTTTCAAATACAACTCTATTTTTTATGTTCAAAAAGATTTAAGTTTTATTAAACAGCTCATCTTTCTCAAACTCAACACAAAAAAATCTTAGCTGAGGCTAGGTTTTGACCCTTTAGATTAAAGGTCAGTCACAAAGCAGTTTTCAAAATGTACTAAAATAGGTTTTGAAAGTTTAAATTACAACCATGACCATGATTTGAAAAAAAAAAGGGGACCATCTAAAATGAAATTGGTGCATAATTAAATTTGCTTGTTTTCCTGGGGTAACTTTGTTCCAATTTCTTTTACGGCATATAGACATTTTTATTTATTTGAGTTTTTATTTATTCATTTTTAAAGTGAAAATAGATTTTTACTGCAATATATTCTGATTATGGCTCCTTCTCCCCTAACTCTCCTCAGATTCTCTCCAGTTCCCCATCCACTCAAATCCTCCCCACCCACTCAAATCCACACCAATTGTTTCTCTCATTAGAAAACAAGCAGGCTAGAATGACTACGATCAAAACCACCAATGACAACCAATGTTGGAGAGGATGTGGAGCAAAGGGAACACTCCTTCACTGTTGGTGGGAATGTAAACTTGTACAACCACTGTGGAAATCAGTATGGCAGTTTCTCAGAAAATTAGGAATCGAACTACCTCAAGACTCAGCCATCCCACTCTTGGGCATATACCCAAGGAATGCTGATTCATACCATAAAGATACATGCTCAGCTATGTTCATAGCAGCACTATTTGTAATAGCCAGAACCTGGAAACAACCTAGATGCCCATCAACGGAAGAATGGATGAAAAAAATGTGGTACATATACACAGTGGAGTACTACTCAGCAGAGAAAAACAATGAAAGCATGAAATTTGCAGGCAAATGGATTGAACTAGAAAAAATCATCCTGAGTGAGGTAACCCAAACCCAGAAAGACAGTCATGGTATGTACTCACTCATAGGTGGATTCTAGATATAAAATAAAGAGCAATCAGACCACAACCCATAGAACCATAGAGGCCTTATATATAGCATGGAGGTCCCTAGGATGACTGTGGCTTATAATAAATTTCAGTTTTACTCAATTATTGAAAACAAATAGCCAAATGAATGGAAACACATGAACTATGAACCAACATGTGTTGAACTATTCCTGCATCTTTGGGATGAAGCCTACTTGATCATGGATGATCTTTCTGATATGTTCTTGTATTTGATTTGCTAGTATTTTATTAAGGAATTTTGCATCTATGTTTATAAGGGAAATCAGTCTATAATTCTCTTTCTTTGTTAGGTCTTTATCTAGTTTAGGTATCAGGGTAAATGTGGCCTCATAAAATAATTGGACCATGTTCCTTCTGTTACCATTTTGTGGAACAATTTGAGGGGCTTGGGTGTTAATTCTTTTTGAAGGTCTGGTAGATTTCTTCACTTAATCCATTTGGCCCTGGGTGTTTTTGATGGGGAGACTTTTAATTTCAGCCTCTACTTCACCAAGGGTTATAAGTCTGTTTAAACAGCTTATCTGATCTTGATTTAACTCTGGTTGGTGGTATATATCAAGAAATTTATCAATTTCTTTTAGATTTTCCAATGTAGTGGAGTACAGATTTTTAAAGTATGTTCTTATGAGTCTCTGGGTTTCCTTGGTGTCTATGTCATCCTTTTCATCTCTAATTTTATTAATTTGCATCTTTATCTCTGTCTTTTGCTTAATTTGGCTAAGAGTTTATCAAACTTACTGATTTCTTCAAAGAATCAACTCTTTGTTTTATTGATTCTTTTACTTTTTTTCTTTGTTTCTATTTTATTGACTTCATCTCTGTGTAGATGTAACCAACTGTCTTATTATAGTTTTTCTGTTCTGCCTTCTCATTGGTTGTAAACCCAACCACATGACCGCCTTGTCACGGCCTGTCTGTATAGACCTCCAGGTTTTCTATGATGGGTATTGAGATTAAAGGCATGTGTATCCAATGCTGTCTGTATCCCTGAACACACAGAAACTTACCTAGCTCTGCCTACCAAGTGCTGGGATTACAAGCCTACGCCACCACTGCCCTGCTTTCCTATGGCTTGCTAATAGCTCTGACCCCCGAGCAACTTTATTTATTAACATACAAATAACATTTTAATACAAATAAAATATCACTATATTCCCCCTTTTCTGTTTAAATACAAGGAAAAAAGAAAAAAAGCCTATAACTAACATAAGAAAAACTATATACAAAAGTACAATAACTATATACAATATATACAAGTAATAAATACCTAAATAATGTCTAGTTCATTTGTATTTGACAAATTCAGAGAAAATAATTCCATTATCTATCCTATTGTATCTAATTCACTTTCTATCCTAATTAATCTTCAACTATAACTAACTAATCTTCATCTCCCTCAGAGACCCAAGAAGGAAATAATATTAGCTAACAAAAATAAAAACAGGAAGTAAATGCAAGCAACTTCCAAAAAATTGTGAGTTGACAGAAACAGCCAGCTGCTTGGACAGTCATCTGAGGTTTCTCTGCAGTGTTGGGGCATCATCTTCAGCCTATAGGCTTAATGTATCTGACAGATTCATTTGTGAAGTAGGATGTACACAAGGTCAACAGTTCAACCTCACATTGGGTGAGAGCAGTCTATATACCAGAATCACCTGAATTCTACTAGTGTCATGTCATGATTCATGTAGCTAGAGTTTTCCTGCCTTGCCCACAGTCAGGACAAATCTTTGTCACCCTCCAGGCCCACAGCCGCTCAGACCCAACCATGTAAACACACAGAGACTTATATTGCTTACAAACTGTATGGCCATGGCAGGCTTCTTGCTAACTGTTCTTATAGCTTAAATTAATCCATTTCCATAAATCTATACCTTGCCACATGGCTCGTGGCTTATTGGCATCTTTACATGCTGCTTGTCCTGGCGGTGGCTGGCAGTGACTCCTGCCTTCCTGTTCTTTTATTTCTCTTCTCTGTTAGTCTCACCTATACTTCCTGCCTAGCCATGGGCCAATAAGTGTTTTATTTATTGACCAATCAGAGCAATTTGACATACAGACCATCCCACAGCACAGCCAAGTGCAGACCATCTCAGACACCTGCACTCAGGCCTGTGGTCCTAATCATTCTCTATGCGGACCTGCTGGGTAAAGCCACGAGGAACCCAAGAAGGGCTCCCACAGGACATACAGAACATCCCACAGCATCCCTGGATTTGATTAATTCTTGCCATCTATTCCTTTTGGGTTTTACTTCTTTTCATTTTCCTTTTCCTTTTTTTTTTTCTAGAGCTTTCAGGTATAATGTTAAGTAATTAATATGTGATCTCTCCATTTTTTTTTAACGTAGGCAATTAGTCCTATGAACTTGCCTCTTAAAACTGCCTTCATTGTGTCCACTTTCTGGATCTTAGGCCTTTTGTGACTGGGTTGCTTGGTAGGGAAAGCTTCTGCATCCTTGACATGTATGACCACTGGGGGTCCAGAGTAGAGTGTGTTTTTATGTAGTGGGAACCAACACAAAGGAATAAAGATGCATTAGAATGAGGACCCTGAAAGAGTCCATAGGACAGAGGAAAGCTTGGTCTGCATGAGGTTTGGTGAAGCCAACAGTAAGGTAAGTTAGAGGCTAGGCTGCAGGAGGTGCTCTGTTACAGGGCTGGGACTGGCAATAGGAAGAGAGCAAAGATTGTCTACCTTACAACTTTATTTTTGAACATGTCACAAAATATTTTTGTTGTTTTTCTCTTTAAAAAAATGGAAGAATTTCTGCATTAGTTTGTAAATCTTTCCAAGATGGGCAGCAGGTTGATTTGACCCATGTACTATGTAATAGAAATTTATAGGCTCTGTTGTTGTTCATATGCTCTTTAGAAGTTTTTTTTTATTTTCATTTTTTTCAGTCATGTGATCAGATCTCATATCCTATAAAAGCCACATGGTTCATTGGTTATATCTCAGCCCCCAGAAATCTTTTAGTTATTTTAAACAGAGAGACCAAAAAGTATCTCTTAAACAGAGTAGAAAGTCATCATCAGTTTTTAAATCATGCACCCTACAGCAATGGATTCTTCATGAATTTCACATTGGCTCTTGTTACTACATGCCAATTTCAATTTTTATTATTCAGTTTTTATCAACCACACATTTTAATTTCATTTCGTAGCTTGTATACTTTAGAAAGCATATCATGTGAAAGTTTTAAAAATGTCACATGAGATTCTCTCTCCATATAAAGGCATTATTTGAGTTTCTTTTCCTGACATTTCTTAAAGCATTGATTTTGGAATTTGGTGAGACCCTGACTGACTTGGCACCTTTGGATGTATGGAAATTTTGCTTTTAGAGATAAATGAGGAGGCACACAAATCAATTGGGTAGATATGAAAGATCAGCTCTTGTACTGAAATATAAGAAAAAAATAGAGTTGATTTGCCCTGGTATCAGAAATTAACATAGATTATAATTAACATATTTGAAAATGATTTCACTACATTTTGTGACCATTTCTAAAAGATGATACCACAGTTGCTAATGATGGAATTATGTGTTAACACGTGGTTACATATAAGGAAAAGAAGACTCCATTGGTGGGAAATGAAAAGTGAGACTTTTGAGATGTTAATGCTCAGGATTGTTTATTGGTTGCACAGTTTAATAGTGTACATAGAAGATTCTGTGGACAGAACAGTAATTGTTACTTAAGCTGTGTCTTTGTTCACCTGCTCAACTGATTGTGGGAGGTGAATCCTTTTTCAAGTAAGATGAACAAGATTCAGACTGAATCCAACCTTGATACAGTTGTAAACCTGGGACTCCTAGTGGTTTTCACAGATTTCCCCATGGTGAGAAATCCATTTAGGCCTTTGTCCCTGACTGAGGTTCTAAGTTGTAAAAACTTTGTATACACACTGCTTCAGATTATTTTAGTACAACCATGGAAATAAGAATATAGTCTTTCTTAGTTCTAAATAATTAAACTAGATAAAATATTTGCATGGATGACTGGAATTAGGAAGCAATATTCTTTTTAATTAAGTGAACCAATGAAGCTAAATTATTCCTTATCATTAAAATAACTTAGGGCATGGACAATTTTACACCAGAGCATAGTAGACCAAATGAATAAAGCCATACTGGCTTAGCTTGACATGCTGTAGACTGAGTTGTGCCCTCTCCATTTGCATGGTGGAGGCTGATAATACTTCAGTAATATTTGAAGACAGAGTCTTGGTGATATAATTAGATTACATCATGAGGGCGGGGACTCATACAAGGAATACCAGAACACATGTATTGTTTAATCAGAGCACATATACACATCCCTGGGACTCAGCTTCAATGGGCTGGGTCAGTTCACATGCTCATTTTCTACTATTGCTACAATGTTATCGTGTGCTCACTTGGATATTTGGCACAAGTTAACCAGAATTAGTAATTAAGTTGGAACTACTATTTTGGATATAACATAAAAAAATTTTCTAGTTGAAAACAGTAGCTGTGAGTCCAATTTTAAATTGAAAGTGAAGACAGAATCCAAGAAAGAGAAAGAAAAGAAAGCTGGAAGAGATCACGTTAAATATTTCATAGTGAGTAACATTTGCAATGTATTGAGGCAAAATAAAATTAAAAAGATGTTTGCCGTGTAAAAAAATGGTTCAAAAGAATTAAGTGGTCAATGTATTTTGACAAATAGGTAGTGACTTTGCTAATGTAATTTTTCAACAGTCAATATCAATGAGATCCCTCCATAGATATTATCACTAAATGTCTTACAAAGTATTGAAACATTTTTAATGAGATTCGGCATGGTGGCTCATATCTGCAGTCCTAGTGCCTGGGAAGCAGAGGCAGGAAAATCAGAGTTTGAAGCCAGCTTGGCCTGCATCATGAGCTTCAGGCCAACCGCAGCTACACAGTGAGATCCTGTTTCTCAAAGGTTTTTGTTTTGTTGGTTTATTTTTTGAGTTGAGTTAAGCTTAACTCTGGTTGCAATTAAATGGCTTACACACTGGCATACAAAGTATCTTTTAGGCAGAGAGGTGAGAAAAATATTATTTTAGTTACAGAAATTGTTAGAAAACTATGGAGAAAAACAAAATATTTTTACAAATTTTAAAATATTTTTAAATTCTCTAAAAATATGAATTTAGAATAGGAGTGAATAGAAATGAATGTGGTAGCAAATATACAATTATTTCAGGATTTAGGTGATTATGTCTATAAATATATTTATTTCTTTTATGTGTGTGCTGGCATGGTGTCTGTGCACCCCATGTAGGCAGTGCCTGCAGAGCCAGAAGAGGGCATCAGATCCTCTAGATCTGGAACTGCAGACAATAGTTAGTTACTCTGTGGTTTCTTGGAACTGAACTTCTGCAAGAAGTGCTCTCGACTGTTGAATTATCTTTTCATATACACTTTCAGAAGGGTTACATGATTTGAGGTATGAAAAAATGAATTCTTAGGACACATTTTATCTCTAAAGACATTTATGTTTATAAAGAAATGCTACTAATTTGTGACCTGAAATACTAAGTTTGGGCATACATATTTTAATATCTTACGCACAGATAGGACGAGAACTTTGATGGCCAGGGAGATGTTCAGTTGACTGAGTGCACATAAAAACCTGGGCATGGAGGGACATACTGTAACCTTAATAATGCAAGGTGAAGACAAGAGGATTCTTGGACTTCCTGACTAGCCAGTCTAGCCAAGTGCAGAACTCCAAGTTTAGTGAGCAACCATGCCCTAAAAAAAATAAGGTGGAGAGCAACTGAGGAAGACAGCTGAGATTGACCTATGTCCTCTACAAATGCTCATTGGGCACTCATACCTGCACATGCTCATGCTCACATAGCACACATTCCTGCATACACATAGTTTAGAGCTGTTAAATCATTCAGTGCATACAGAATGGAGGCAGAAATAGAAGATGATAGAGATAATGATCTTACATTGTTCTTAACTATGGTTGAATCATGGAAGCATGTTATAAATCTAACTCATGATTTTCCCAAATGAAAGGAATGCTTGACAGCTATTTTTGACTAATAATCAAAGGCAAATTGGGTATGAGCTTAATTGATTAATTTCATCATCATACACTGCATACATATGAACTGTTGAAACTCCAAAGGAATAAAAACCATTGTTTTGTAAGTTTGCTTGGCACGTATGTAATTCCAATTAAAATGGAAACTTTCTGCAGCATACATGATATATATATATATATATATATTCTAAGCATGACCCAACATGCCGAGTAGCTTCATTGGGAGGAATAGTGTTAGGGAAATTTACAAGCATACAAGAAATCTTTGAAGAAAACTTTTTCCTATTAGTACTTTAGGAATTGGTTTTCAGTTCATGCAATTCCCCTTTGAATTCTATGTTAATAACACTGAGTTGACACTGGTCATTTAATTCACTTGGAAAGACTTTTTTGTTGTTGTTCTTTTCTGATTTTTTGAAGGTGATGTATTCACTTTAGTTAAACAAATTCTTCTAAAAGAGATGACCCAATTTTTTTGATTCAGCAGCTAATACTAAAGAGAAATTACTTCTTTGTACTTGATTTAGCTATTTGTAGAAGTAAAAAACCATTAGAGCAATCAGAAGTATAGGAAAAGCATTAAAACAATTTATTACCTTTATATACATTTGGAATGGGAAGGCAATATGAACCAAGATTTTAACTATGACACTTAAGAAATTTAAAAACAGAGAATGAGGTTCTGATTAAAATATGTCACCTAAACTAAGAGGTGCTATAATTGTAAAATGAATATCACACTTTTAGAATATTTTGATGAGTAATAGGATGCAAAATGTCTCACTAATATTTTTTTATTGAAGAGATAACAAGTTATCTAGAAGTATTATATTAAATAAAATGTTAAAATTAACCTCTCCCATTTTTTCCTTATATAATATGGCTTCTTGAAGGTATAACATTACAGAAGTAGTTTGTATAGATTTCTATAGAGCAGAACTGTTTTAGAGCTAGCCATTATGCACAAAATGTATTATGGAAAAAAAATCTAGGATTCCTGGGCCCTAGGAGCAGAATCCTGTTGGGTTTTTGTTTGGGAAAGGTTGAAACACCTCAAGGGCAGAATTGTGTTTCCATTTCCATATTTTCAGTTTCTAGCAAGTATTTCTAGGGAATTGATAAATTTTCAATGAACAGGGTTTGTATTTACGTATGAACAGTCAGAGATTTGAAAAGTATGTATAAATAAGGCTATATATCTTCAGTTCTTTTCTTTTTATTGATGTAAATATCTAGGCAAAAATATTTTGGCTGTGTTTTCTGTATGTCCCAGTTTGTTTAAGCCCTGATTGCTCACCCCACTGTTGAGAGAAGGAGCCACATCCTTTGCATTTATAGGTTTAGGGTCTATGTGCTGAATATGTGACAAACAGCTCTGTACCGATGACCATGATGGGTGACTGCCAGCCACACGCTCTGACTACACACAGGGCAGCATGGTGCTGCATGTAGGAACAACACAAACAACCATGGGTTGTGGGAGAAAGTTTTTGCTACCTCATGCTCCTGGTGAAGGATGTGACTGGATCATCTGAATAATCCATAAGGTTTCCGGGGAAACCCAGTGCTCAGTCATGAGCAGAAGTGAGCCTGGTCTCATAAAAAGGGCACATAGAGGTAACCAGAGGGCAAAAGGAGTTTCCAATTAGGTCATTGTCTTTCGGTGACACCATGCATCCCAGTAGCACATAATATTAAGTTTTAATTTAAGACGGTTACAACAAGCCAGGCAGTATTGGCTCACTTCTTTAATCCCAGCACTCAGGAGGCAGAGGCAGGAGGATCTCTTAAGTTCAAGGCCAGCCTGGTCTACAGAGTGAGTTCCAGAATAGGCATAGCTACACAGGGAAACCCTGTCTCTAAAAACAAAACAAAAACAAAACAAAAAGGATGATGTACAACAATCTCTTCCCATAAAAAAATGTCCAGTTGTGGATTTATTTTCCCTTGGTTATGACTAGGATTCACAAAGTTCAGTGATTTCCTCTTGCTCAAGGGATACACTGGAGTCTTACCTGTCCACACTTCTTCAGTCTTGGAGGCAAGCACACAGGCATACACAGATTTTGCAACATCAATGTTCTCATAATTAATAGGCCAGAAATACGGCAGATTGAACATTCTCTCTGACACCATTGACTTCTTATGTTCATCCTTTCCCTTCCTAACTCAAGCTTTTTTCTTTTCTGTTAGACACTGAGTAAAAAGGCAAAGACACACTAAATGGGTAATAATACTCTTTGGGGATGTTAATACTGCTAATAAGACTCACGTGTACTTCATAGCACTTTGTGATTTACAAGATCAGCTGGACGCTCAGTGTTCAGACTTTGAAACGGAGCTGTTGATATGTCCCTGAAGGAGATGAGAGACAGGTGCAAGGGATACATTTCTGGGGGGAGATGTGTGTGAGGAGACAAGACACCTTTCAGCAGAGTGGATCACACTCCAAACCGCCAATTAGGGAATCATGACAGGTTTAAGCCACGAGGAAGTAAATATGACATGAACTGCGGGCAATGTGTAAACAGATTCTTTGAGAAAGGTCTGCCGTGGTAGCTGTCAAGCAGTGAAAACCATAAGCTACACTTTCAGACAGGAATATAAGTTTCAGAATGAGGAATGAGCTCCGTGGTAGTAGAGTGCACACTTGGTACACTTAGGCCCCAGGCTTATCACCAGTGTGTATATGAAGGAAGGAAAGACGGGAGCAAGGCAGGGAGGGAGGGCGGAATAGAAGTTTCTCTGTGGGGGTCATTAAAACACAGAGGGTATTTTAATTTCATTGTGCATTAACTGTCTGCTTTGATAGGTGAGTTTAATGGTTACCGTAATTATAAGGATTCTTCTTTAAGAAATATAATTGCTTCCATTATCTTATAAAAGTAACAGGATAGGAATTCTTAGAATATTTTGCTACAAAGTTAATCTGTAAGATGGGATGTTACATCTTTTAAAGTGGCATTTATGTAGTATTTGTATTTTTACATGTTGCTAAACACCCAGAAATAGAAGAGTGATTAAATTTTTTGTTAGCAAATTTAGCCACAGAAAGCAGCTAAGACTCGGTAATCTAGAAGACACCTTATTGACTAATCCTCACCTTCAGGCATGTGCAGTTCTCCAAGGAGCCACGTCTGCTTGCCTGAGCAGCAGACGTAGACACCCAGGATTCTACAGGGTAAGTGTGATGTAGGAGCTTGTCACATTTATAAGAAAGTATGTGGAAGGGGCTAGGAGACCTTTTCAATTTAAGAATAGCTTACTTGTCTTAAGAATATGTGGTTTGAGAAGAACAGGTGTGTTTTAGAAAAGAAAAGGAAAGGGAAGGCATATTGGAACAAGTTTGGGGAGAAAACCAAGATTTCTTTTGAGCCATTTAGTTAATTCAGTTAAATATGGGATTACCAATATGGATACTGTATTTATTCACCCATTTTGTCCTATGGTACAAGTACCATTATTTCCCATTTTTTTTATAGATGAAGCTGAGAAGCCACATCAGTTTGGGAGTTTGTGTGATTACAGGGTGGGAGCAAGTTTTCTAAAAAAGTCAGAGAAGATTAATGTTATTTTTTTACTCTTTTTTGGGGGTTGGGGGCTGTCACCTAGCTCCCAAATAAATCACACCCGGAGGCTTATTCTTAAATATGAATGCCCGGCCTTAGCTTGGCTTAGTTTTTAGCCAACTTTCCTTAACTTAAAATTAATCCCATCTGTCTTTTGTCTCTGGGCTTTTCCTGTTCTCTTACTTCTGTAAATCTCTCTTTTCATCCATTGCTGGTTGTGTAGCTGGGTGGCTGGCTCCTGATGTTCTTCTCCTTTTCAATTCTCTCTTCCCAGATTTCTCCTTCTATACATTCTCTCTGCCTGCCAGCCCCACCTATCCTTTTTCCTGCCTCACTATTGGCTGTTCAGCTTTTTATTAGACCATTAGGTGTTTTAGACAGGCACAGTAACACAGCTTCACAGAGCTAAACAAATTTAAAATAAACAAAAGTAGCACACTTAAAATAATATTCTATTACAGATCAATTTTCTGATTGAAGGACATCTAAAAGTAATTTTTACTTCATAATATGCTGGATTCTATTGTTAGGGGTTCTTTTGAAATAGATGTGCCAACTGTTATTATTAACAAACATGTAGACACCTTATTTTATTTATCTTTTATTTTTTATTAATTCTTCTAGAATTTCATATAGAATATTTTTATTTTCCCACCCTCTAACTCTTCCCAGATCCTTGTCACCTCCCTAGTTACCCAACCTCATGCTCTTTCTCTCTCTTAAACAAATAAACCAACAAAATTAAAAACAAAAAAACAAAGGAAAAGAGTCACTGAAAGCATGGAGTCTAATTTGTATTGCTGTTCCTGAGCATGTGGCCTACTATGGAGTGTGGTTGGTATACCCAGTGACACACAGAAATTAAGATACTCACACTATTATGTTTTATTAATTGAAGTCTCTTCACTCAAATCATTAATCTTGAAGTTCAGAAACTTCAAAATCATGTGACTTCAGTACAGCAAGCCTTATGCTTATTAGCAATTTAATTTATAAATATGTGGTGGAGAGTACTTCAATTGCTGGGCTTAAGTGAATAACCAGATTAGTTTGATTTTGAAAATTTTTATACAGCTATTTACTTACTTTGATTTTAGTTTTTCTTACTTTGAGATCATAATATGTTGAATATTCTTATGCTTTGAACTAAACTCACAACTTGCTTTTCTCAAGAATAGACTTACATTGTTTGCTTGATGTTGGTGCCAAAAAGAGAGCGTTTGGTTCAAAATTTTCAATGGTAATCATTTCCAGTTGCCCTCCACATCATTATATTTAATATAAATTAGTTGTTCAATTTAAAAGACCATCACTAGGCATTTGCTCCAAATAAGTGACAAAATTAGAAGGAATGGTAGAGAAAGGCACTGTTTTAAAAAATGAGAGGAGATGAGTGGGCAGCTGGGCAGAGGGGAAGGCCTCAGATTATTGTCTTTCTGCTACTCAAATAGGGACCACTTTTCCATGAAACTGTTCTGGGAGACATGTCCTGTAATTCAGTCTCACCTCTACAGTCCATCTTCAAGACTAGCACAGAGACAGAGAGCAACATGAGAAAAGTTGAGTCAGTATTTCTTTTTTCCAACATATTTAAAATCTCTGGAAATTCTTTCTAAATCCCACTGTGTCATCAAAGCATGAATTAAGGGAAGGTTGATTTATCATCAAGTTTCTGAATTCTCATAACCTGCAGACGAAGAGTGAACTATTCTTTGGGTTGAGAAGGTGGTAATGACCTCCAGGACAGCAGAACTTAGCACATGCTTTTCTGTGCGTTACTCCATCTGTCCACTTCCACAAAGAGCTTTGAAATGCTGCACAAAATAATATTATTTTACGACCTGTCAAATGGGAACTCACTGAAAAACTCATGAGATGATTTTCAAACACTTTGCACTCTACACGTGAGAGTCAGTTGGTGTTTCTGAGGATAGGATAGTAAATCAACCTGATGCAGGAAATGTGGATGGAATTAAGATCACTTAGAATTCTTTGATTTTCTCAGAATGATTTATCATTGCTTCGTGTCCTGATGTAGGGATGTAGACAGAACACGGACTGGGAATGAGATATTAAAAATCTCATTCAGGACCAATATATCTGAATCAATCATATGCAATATAATACAACTTTATATAGATGTGATTTCTTATTACTGATTGACTGCAACAGTATCCTCACGCATATTCCCAACAAACTCCCCAGTGAAGAAGAGACATTTTTATTCACCTCTCTAGCCAACTTATTTGTACTTATCAGTAAGGGAAAACAAAAATATAAGCCTTTTAAATTCCATAATTTCAGGGTCAGATTGCATGATCTTTCCTTAACAAATTTTTTTTTTATATTTCCTTTTATTATTTTCTTCTCAGGTGTTTTAAATAGAAATTTGAAGCTGACAATCTAAAATTTAGAAGAAGACAATGTATTGGCAAGATTATACTGTTTGGATTTTTTACACAAGTTGAATAAATTAATTGACTTTAAAATTATAATATAAAGAGAAAACACTGTGCTCAATAACATACTCCCCTTGATACATCAAATGAAGGAAATGCATCTCAAGAGACCAGGAACCATCAGTGTTTTCCTCCCTCCCAAAGGCCTCTTTAGACAGAAATTCCTGTTTCTGTTTTCCTGATGACCACCTAGACTTGCTTTCCGGAATCTACTCACTTCACATCGTCTCCTTCATCTAATCAGCCACTCTGAGCTCTGTCTCTTCTTTCTATTGTTTCCCTTGTTCATTTCCTCTGACAGAGACATCTATCCTAATCCTAGCAATGTGTGGCATAGCATGAATCCTAATTAGTTTTAATAACAAAAACCTGGAGCCAGATAGGGGTAAATTCTGGAAGATCAGTAAAGGAGCCAGCCACTAGAGAGACTTCTTCCCTCTACCGAATCCTTAGCCTGAAAGGGCTGAGAGCTCCTGTCTCCACCCCACCTTGTCACTTCCTCTCTCCACCCAAGCCATATCACTTCCTGTTTCCTCCTCCTAAGTGCTGGGATTAAAGGTGTGTGCCACCACTGCCTGGCCTCTAGTGGCTTAGCTTTACACTCTGATCTTCAGGCCAGCTTTATTTGTTAGAGCACAAACAAAAAATCTCCACAGTGTGGTGTCTGAATTCTTACTCGTGTCCTTCGCTGGGGACGTCTGTCCTGCCCCCAGCAGTGTGTGGTGTCTGCGTTCTGCTTACACAGTCGCTGGCTGTCCTCAGTTGAGATCCACATCCTTAAATCATGGACAATCGAGTTGTCTTGCTCTCTTCCTGTAGCCGTGGCCTGTGAATATCAAACCCCGAAGCTTCCTCCCCGGTGTGCACCTGAGCTGCGCAGGTGTTTATTGAACTGTCACTTCACACTAAATCCCCTGGTTTCATTAAGTGAAGCAACACTTCCAACTTGTGAATCTAAAGCTAGATCTCAGCAAAAGAAAGGATAAAAATCTCAGTCCTTAGAAACAGAGAAAACTAAATACAGCAGCCAAGTTTGAACCTAAAACCCAACCAAAATTAAGAACTGCTGGCAGGATGCACTGGAAAGGATGAACTCCAGCTCTCTACTGGAGTGTGGGCATGGGGGCCTAGGCAGAGGAGGAGAAAGAATGGTAAGGAGGACTTTTTTTTTTTTTTAACCTTGAGCTTAGTTGTGTTTTCTGCATACGCAACCATAAAAAAAAATCAAATATCAAAAAATGAAGACTAATGACACAAAGCGTGGGTGGGTAGCCTGACAAGGAACTACCTTGGCTTTCTTTACGTCACTGCTTATAACCAGTGTTGTGCACTGTTCTGCCCGACGGCACCAGTGGGGATGCTACGAGATATATTGTTGGCCCTATAAGATATTTGCAGCTGTTATCCCATGTGAAACAGCTTCAGGTGACTGTGGGAGGTGAAGAGAATGAGGACACAGTCGACATGTAGGGCTGTGACTGCTGGAGCGAGAGGAATGAACCAAGAAACCTTTGGCCCCTCCAATAGACAGACAATTCTAGACTAAAGTTCTAGACGATTCAAGATTAAAATTCTTCGTCCACTCACTAAGCCAGCCTAACATTTGTTTCTCTAAGGCAAAACTATGTCAAAGCACCCAAAGGGGCCTGCTATTTAGTTTTTGAAAGTGCATTGTTTGTTGTAACACAACCCACTCATTTGTTCATATTTGATCCATTCCTTCTTTTTAAATGGCAGGATTAAATAGTTGCAGCTGAGCCTGTGTAGCCCACATAGAAAAGCATTCACTCACCTTTGTCTTGAGTTTGTCTCCATAGTGTGTCATCACTGGATATGTGGACCTCCCACTAGTCACAATTTGCACATGTCCTACATACAGGAAAAAGAAAATAAAACAATAAAGAAGATAGGGAGGCAGGGAGGACAGGAGGGCACTCTCAACAAACTCATACGCTGTTGGTGAGGATTATCCAAGAAAGGGATCTGAGTGGGTTTCCAAGGAGGGGTTTATTGAAGGAGGCTCTTGGCAATTCTAGGGAGCAGTGAGAAGTGGGGAGAGGCCTAACCGACTGCAGTGTGGGCTTTCAGGTCTCACCACTATGGCTACTGCTCAATGGGACAATTCTAAAATGGCAGTGTTGGAGTTGCTGTGGCAGGCGGGACTCTGTCCCTGGGCTCAATCTTGCGAATTTTTTCTGTTGTTGGCTGCGTTCCTGGTGGTTATATGTGATCTTCATACTTCACATCCACTTGGTGAAGGCCACCCTCTTGCATTATTTGTATGTTTGTATCCTTGTTTTTGTATTCAAGTGTTTCTCCTATCAAGAGCCTGTCTAACTAGCCAAACATTCTTGAGGCAACATTTTCCGTCATCCTGCAAATTAGGTTCCGGGTTGTGATGGTTATCCTTTATGGTCGACATGATTAGATTTAATTTCATCATGGGAACATATCTATAGCTATGCCCATGTCAGTGCTTCCAGAAAGGCCTGCCTGAAGAAGGAAGACCACCCTGAATGTGGGTAGCACACTGATGGGTTCAGATTTTTAACCGAAGAAAAAGGAGGAATTGAACTGAAAACCAGGATTTCTCTCTCTGGTTCTTATCTGTGGATAAAGGGGACTGTGTATCTCACCACACTGTCACCACACCTCTCTCCCTTGGTGTGGTGGAACCTAACACTGTGAGCCAAAATGTCCCATCTATCTTAAGTTACTGTCTTAGTTAGGATTTTATTGCTGTGAAGAGACACCATGACCATGACTACTCTTTTATGAGAACTTCCAGTCAGGGCTGGCATACCCTACAGAGGTTTAGTCCATTACTGACATGGCATGGAGGATGGTGGCATGCAGGCAGACATGGTGCTGGAGACGTAGCTAAGAGTTCTACATCTGGATGGGCAGGCAGCAGAGAGAGTGACACAGGGCCTGACTTGGGTTTCTGAAACCCTCAAATGCAACCCCAGTGACACTCTTCCCCCAACCAGGCCACACCTCTTAGTAGTGACACTCCTGATCATTGTCATGCAAGCCATCACATGCACTTTTGTTTGGTATTTTCTCATAGAAACAAGAAAAGTAACTAGCTCATGGGTGAAATGACCGAAGTTCTGCCTTTGAGAGAAATTCTCTTTACTGTTTCTCTTCAGGGTCACTGGATAGGCAGGAGGCCATGAAATACTCAGTCTAGTTTGGATTTGCCTTCACATACCAAAGCAACCAGCCTTGAATCAAGCTCATGCTTTTAGATCCATCACTGTTTCGTCGTAGGGCTGCTCTGTCTAACCACACTGGGAGCTGAAGGAGAGGCATGAGTGTAGTGCATGGGTGGTTGATGGCAGACATTAGTACTAACTGATCGTGCTGCTTTCTTGTGCCTTGGGTCTTGTATCTGGGCCCAGATTTAAAACTCCCATTTGATAAATTGTGTGTGATCTTCAGATTTTGTAGGTTTGGCAAAACTAAGCTCTTAGGAAACTGTTCTGCAGCTCATTCTTTTGACATATCCAGGTCACACTTCTCATTTTTACCAAGATCTAGAGGTTGGCCAAGAGTTATCCTTTCAAAATGATGGAGATTTCTCTGCTGTAGATGGCCTCTTCTTGCTAGAGAATCCCAGGATATCTACATAATGATCATCCCATCAGTAATTTCCTGTAATCTCACTGGGTTTCTTCCCACTGTAGATAGCATAATCTTATTTCTGTCAGGTACTCTGGCTAAGTAACATTGCAGCTGGCAGTATACTCTCATGAGGCTACAGATCTATTTTCTCCTCTGAGAGCACTAGAAAGCAGTAGATATCCTTATAATTAATACATACCGTCAGGCTGTTTTGTCATAACATTTTTATTTTTATTTTGCGGTTGACTATAACAGTCTGGGTTGTCAGTGGTGATCTCTCAGTGTAGGCTTTTGAGCTTTAAAGGTTTCTACATTTTAATTAGCTGTGTCTCAGATCAGCCTGCCTCTACAGATGACTTATGTGATTCACATCAGCCTGACTCTACATATGACCTGTGGGGCTCAGATCAGCCTGCCTCTACATATGACTTGTGTGACTCAGACTGGTCTGTCTGTACATATGACTTGTGTGATTCAGATCAGCCTGCCTCTGCAGATGACATGTGTGATTCACACCAGCCTGCCTCTACATATGACCTGTGGGTCTCAGATCAGCCTGCCTCTACATATGAGTTGTTTGACTCGGATTGGTCTGTCTGTACATATGACTTGTGTGATTCAGATCAGACTGCCTCTACATATGACCTGTGGGACTCAGATGAGCCTACCTTTACATATGACATGAGGGACTCAGATTGGCCTGGTTGTATATAACACTTGTGTGATTTGGATTGGACTGCCTGTATATATGACTTGTGTGATTCAGATCAGCCTGCCTCTACATATGTATTGCTCTTTCTATCTTGCATGTTCAATACCCTTCTTTTGCCTATGTAGGCATTTTTTTTCTGCTCCTGCCTGTTTGGAGTTTTGTGAATCTCTTGCACTTGGATGGATATTCCTTTCTGTAGATTTGGGGAATTGTATAATAGGAATATTTCGATATATTTGAAAATGATGGAGCTTTTCTCTGTGCCTGGTGAGCTTAGCTTGGAAAGTAGGAGCCTAGGAACTCAGCAGCCACCAAAAGCCATCTGAACTCAGTGGTTTTCTGATTCTTGTGAATTCAAAGAGTAAGTTTCATGGACCACAGAATGTTAATTTTAGATGGAATTTTATTATAGATTCATGGATGAGAGCTTCAATGAAGGAAGGATTGAGGGAGAAAGGGATTGATGGAGGACAGGGGAAGAAAAGAGAGAGAAAGAGAAAGAGAGATATACAGAATGACAGAGAAAGACAAGAGAACGACAGATGGAGAGATCTGTATAGCAGGAGGGGCATCCAGAAAATAGGGTCCCATTAAGTTCCAAGACTCAGGGCTTTGTTAAAACATTTATGACAGACACTAGTCTATGCTATGGGAGGAGAATAAGCTGGACAGTCAAGCTGGTGTTCACAAGAACCTCTTCTCAGTTTTATCCACACATCTTACAGATTTTAGGCACAAGCACTCATTCAGGAGATAACAGAGAACTGGGAACTAGAGCTTTCTTCTGGCATTCCTGGTCCCCAGAAAGGGCATCCTTAGAACAGTAGCTTTGGGGTTCCTGCCATACCAGGTGAGTTTCTATCTCTTGTTCTCATTATTTTTTATTGAAAATATTATCTATGCTTTTGGCCTGGAGTTCTCTTTCTAAGTCCATGATTTGTGGGTTTGTTCTTTTCATGGTGTCCTAAAGTTGCTGTTTACTTTGTTTTTGTGTGTTTTAAAATTTATCATTTTCTTTAATTGAGTGATTCAGCCCTTCTGCCTTGGCTTCAGTCTCTGATATACTGTCTTCATGTCCCATTTTGCTGGTGAGGCTTTAACTGAAAAATTTTTATCAGGCTTATTGAGTTTTTTCATTTTTTGCTTCATTTCACTCTGAATTTTCCTTAGCATTTCCTTCTCTCTGTTGGATTCAATTTTCACATTTTTCACTGTCCTCAATATTTCATTCAGCCACTTGCTATTGTTTTGTGGACTTCAATTACTTTGTTCTTGTCCTTTTTAAGCTCATGCAAGTGTTCCTTTCATCATTATATTCTTTGAACTCATTAAACATGTTTATTATTGTCCTTTTGAGTTCTGTACCTTTTATTTCATATATATTGCTCTCTTTATCAGACAATGCTATGAATTGGTCATTTAGAAAGGGGTGATATTGTTTTAGTCTAACTTCTTGTTTGTTTTTGCAATGGGACACAGGCAACCAACTTTAGGCCGTTTATTTTATTTTATTGCTGTCCTACTTTGTCTCTGTGTTTCTGTGATAAAAACACTGACCAAAAGTAACTTGGGTGAGAAGAAGGTTTATTTCAGCTTACAGGTGATAGTTCATGGCAGAGGGAAGCCAAGGAAGCAACTGCATGTAGAAACTTCAGTCAGAGATTACAGAGGAATGCTGTTGACTGTCTAGATCCTCCTGGATTGTTCAGTTACTCTTGTTATACAGCAATAGGCCTATCTGTCCAGGGAGGACTTCATATCCAGTGAGCTGGACCTGCCTGAATCCATCAGCAATCAAGGAAAGCCCCCCTTAGACATGGCCACAGGCCAGTATGATAGGGGCAGTTCCTTACTTGATGTTCTTGCAATATTTTAAGTTGACAACAAAGATTAGTCATCACAGGTTTTTTTTTTTGGTATGAGGTTTTCCATGCTTATTTTCTAAGGGAAAGGTTGGGTTTGTTGTGATTTATCTTTTTTTTGTGGCAGTTGTCTGGGTTCTAGGTCTCAGAAGGTGAGTTGCTCTGAGGTAGGATAGAAATGTGGAGACATGAGAAGGGAAAGGAGTCCCTCACCCAAGAATCCATTGGAAACCTCTTACCGACAGAAAAACATAAATTCCAGCCCAAGCTACAAATACTAAAGACCTTCCTCCATTCCCAGCTATAAACTTGTATACTATAGATTTGCTAAGAATCTCACACATGAAAAAACACTCATTTACTCCGAAAATGCATGGACTAAACCCTTTATGAACCCTAATGGCTTCTGGGTTTATCTTCATGTTGGAAACTAAAAAGAAAGAAGGATCTAGGGCCAGATCTATTTTAACTCTTCTTTGAAGACTCTCTTTCCTTTGTATCTGAAGTTTAAGGACAGATTTGATTACACAGAGCGCAAGCAGGTCCTGGTTGTTACAATCTATGAAACCAAGGAAGAGCCCTGCGGGAAAGTACTTAGTCTTCCAGAGCCGATTTATTACCTTTTCCAGCATTCTGGTTACTGCTAGCTTGCTCTCCCCTAACCCCATAATGTGGATGTCAGAGGCTGATGATAACATCTAGAACTGAGCAGCAATTTCCTATTTTGTTGACTTTTTGCAACATGGGCTGAGTATGCTCAAGGAATTGACGCCCCCACATTCCTTTATAATGTCATCCCAATGCATGGGGGTGCTACATTCTGCCTTGTTTTCTTCTTGAACTATGACCCTAACTGAGCATGCTCAGAGGTATGTCTATTAAATTCATTGTGCATAGGAATATTTCCCACATGGACATATTGGTAGGCTTCCCTAATAATTTCCTTACCCTTTATTTGAGGAAAATATGGCTTTGGAAAATATGGCTTTGGAAACTATACACTTGTTCTCTTTGCCCGTTGAAGGTAATAAATAATTCTCTACTATTTTATGTCTTGGCTGTGTTTGTTTTGGCTTTGTACTCATCAGGATATGAGCCCATTGTGCCACCTAGTTGGTTATACTATCAAATTATAATTCCATCCAAGACATCTCTTGGGCCACTGTATAATGTCATTTATTCAAAGAGGAAGAGAAAAAGGAAACTAAAGGTTTCTTAGTAATATTTTGAGTGAGTCATAACTTGAGAGTCATTAAGACAACATATATGGATAATGATTAGATAATTAATTGCAACTATTCCTTTAGGAGCTCATACCCACACTTGGGTATGTCTCAATTGCCCCTACTCTGCCCTGAGAAGCACAAGCCCACATTTGGGTTTGTCTTTTCTTTGCTTTCCATTGAGAAATACATGCCTACTCTATTAAAACATCTTTAATAGAACTCCAACTCTGTTTCAAACTGGTTGTGCCTGGAATTCTTTTCTGCACTGAAAACACAAATATAGGTTTTTGAATGAGTTGGGCTCCCTAAAAGATTAAGGGAACTCCTTTGTCTACTGAGGATGGCAGTGTGGGACTCTGTCTCTATCCCTTTGTGGCAGATATTTCCACCATTGTGTGTGTTTTACTTTCTAGTTGCCAGAGTATGTCTCTTACTATGGCTTTCATTTTTAGTTGCTTCGCTCATCTCATCTGATTGACATGTTACTGATATAATGGACCAAGGTAACTGTGCTGGATAGTTTTATGTCAACTTGACACAAGCTACAATTCTCTGAAAGGAGGAAACCTCAATTGAGAAAATGCCTCCATAAGATATGGCTGTAGGGCATTTCTTAATTAGTGGTTGATGGGAGAGGGTGGTGCCATCTCTGGGCTGGTGGTCCTGGGTTCTATAAGAAAGCAGTCTGAGGAAGCAATAAGAAGCAAGTTAGTAAGCAGCATTCCTCCATGACCTTTTCATCAGCTTCTTCCTTCAGGTTTCTGCCTGTTTGAGTTCCTGTCCTGAATTCCTTCAGTGATGGAGTGTGGATGTGGAAGGGTAAGCCAAATAAACCCTTTCCTCCTCAACTTGCTTTGTTTCATGGTGTTTCATCACAGCAATAGTAATGCAAACTAAGACAGTAACATTCTAAAGAATGTGGAAATACATTGCAGAATTTTCCCATGTACATATTTTCATTTGATGCTTTAGGAAATAAATGTGACACATGTAAGAAGCTATAAAATGGTATTTGTTTCTGTACTTAAAATTTATTTTTACAGTTTAGTGGAATTTCATTAAAATAAGTATTTTGACTGAAGTCTGTTGAATTCAGTCAGAAGTGGAATTAGCCATACCATCTTTGAACCCTGCAGAAGTGAGCCTTTTCATAGGCTCCACATTTTAGAGGCCAGTGGTCTCCTACTCCACAAGATAAGGAGTCTCTGTGGCTTAAGGGGTTGTAGTTGCCTGGATCTCATCATCTTCCATCCCCTCAGACCATGCTCTAGGCTTGGAGTTTGGAAGAATGCCTCTTCAAAGACCCCAGAATATACTTCCTAACCCTCTATTGACTCTTACTCTTCCAAGTTTGTGTTTCGTTTGCCTTTGAGCAGATTAGATGTTTCATTTAGTATAGAGATATTCTAGTTAGGAGAATGCTTAAGTATTAGTATGATACAACTTCTTACTTAGAGCATAACATGATCATTACATTGCTTTCTTGGAGTGGTAACTGCCTTTGCCAGGTACCCACGGCAACTAATTGGGCAAAAGCAATGTAGAGATAGCATGTAATGTCTATGATGATGTTAGGGCTTTCAAGGAGAATGATAGAGGGAGCATCATAGTGACATTACCAGGGATTCCAGCCATTACCCACTTCCTAAATGCAAGTGATCTTAGCAGATGTACACAGAGTACATAGGAAGTAGAAGATTAACTGAAAATTGGGCTCCATGATACAGCTTCCATGAGACTGTTATTCACAGCAGGACAAGACTTTGAGGTGATGCAGTTATTTCATAATTGCCCATACTTCCATATGTAACCCATCACTCATGCTCTGTAAGTAAGTCCAATGAACTCATTGGTCCACCAAATTGGACTTTGGTCACATCATTACTTAGATAAGTTGTCAGTGTCTTATCTTGGGTAAACAGATGTTTTGCTCATGACCCTCCAGGAAAAGTTAATGCAGCAAGGTGTTTTATGTGCAATTAGGAGATAAAATCCATCTGTAAACTCATTACATCATTTGGGTCTCAGAAGTTTCTCTTCTCTCCACTTAGGGGCAGAGTAGCATTCCAGACTTCTACATATTGCTGAGTTCATGGGTCTGAACACTTTTCTCTGTTCTCCCAAAGAAAATAAATTCCTATTCTGACCCTATCCCTATAATATAGTAATAGATAATATTAGAGCCAGTGTATATAGATTGAGACAGCTAATCTGCATGTAAATTATATATAACTCACGTGATATTACTTCATTCCAATTGTTTAGAGATTTAAATATCAAGTTTCATAATTATATGAATTATATGGGAATTTTTAAACATGGAAGACTCCTATTTGTGTTGCTTTGAATAGTTCCCTTGCAAAAGCATGCACAAGAACATTAATAAATATACTTAAATGTTTATGATGATAATGCTGATTGAGGAAGATGTGCTTCAGTACTCTTTGCAACGTTTTCCAAAAGGTGTAATTATAGCAGACAAAAAAGCTCTGTTTGAAAGACTCTGATGTATTCGTTGTAACTTGCAACACAACTATGTAATTATTCTCACAGCTCTTTAAACATAAGGATTTGTTCCCTTGAAGTCTGAGAGCCCATCTGTGCTCAAGTCTTATTTCCCTGATGTTAAATGCCATAGCACTTGGTATTGGCATCTTTTAAGCTGCAGAAGCTATATTGAAATTATTCCAGTTTCCATTAGCTATAAACTTAATACCACAGTTTATATTCCTGGAGTCTACCAGGCTGATTTCCTCTCAGTTCTCACAGGTACATATCACAAGCTCACCTTGTATGTTTTCTGGGACTTGTCTCCAATTAGTCTCATTTCCTAAAATGTCTCTTTTGAAAAGACCTGGAGACCAATGGGTGAGACTTGTAATCATAAGACAAACAACATCTAAATGTGATGTGACAACCATAGTTTATTCAGTTTCTTCATGTCAGAACAATTTTTACTTTCAGGCAAAAAACCCAAACCAAGTTAAAACAAACAACTCACAAAACCTTCTTTTATCAGTGTCCACAGCCATAGAGTCAGGTTGTCCTGAATGACATGTTCTACTGGAGAAGACACAAGGCAGAAGAATGTTACAAACCAGTAACATCAGGCAGGCAGATTATAACAGGGTGGAGCAAACTCTTCCATAAGTTTTAGATATTAATAACATGCTTACCTTTAGGGTTTGTGGAAGACTGTGTTCTTCTAAGTTTAAGAAAGCATTCCAAAAGTTTTACTCAATCATCTCAAATATGTTAGGTCCATTTGGAGAGATGTAGTACATATCTATCAAGGATGCTAAAAATAGCCTGAGAATTCTGTCTCTTAATGTGAAGCATTCCTTCTTTCCACAATGCTGGGATTCTAACCAGCCATTCTGCAGAATCTTCACCACACTTGTAGCCTCTTCAGATAACCTCAGTTCACCCCCAACTATAAAGCATTTCAGTACAGAATTATTCACAGAAGAAACTGATTTCTGAATCTTCAGTCTGTTGTCTGGGGATGATTTATCAGCCAGTCAGAATGAAGGCTATTGGTAACAATATGCCTATAAGGTGGTTCAGATGTGTGGCTTAATTCCCTTCCTATTGCTATGATAAAACACCATGATCAAGACAACTTACAAAAGAAAGCATTTATTTTGGGGTTTAGGGTTTAAAGGTTAGCATCCACAATGGAGGTACAGTCATGGCAGTAGGAAACATTCCCATCTTTATCTGCAAGTTTGGAGGCATAAAGAAAGAGGTACTGGGAACAAGAGGAGTCTTTTGAAATTTCAAAGCTCTCCCGAGTAATATACTTCCTTCAAAACTGTACCTCCTAATTTTTATCAAACAGTTCCACCATCTGGGACCAACTTTTCAAACATATCAGCCCATGGGGGACATTCTCATCCAAACCACTACAATGTGTTATTGAGGAAATGTGAGTAAGAATGACCATAAATCTCTGCTTTTAGTTTTCTTTACTCTCCATTCTTGCTATTTACCTATCTATTTTATCTATCTATCTATCTATCTATCTATCTATCTATCTATCTATCTATCTATCTATCTATCTATCTATCTTTCTGCCTACCTATCTTGTTCACTATCATCATTTGTTATAACAAAAAAGATACAGATTCACTGAGAAGAAAGCTGAGACCATTTAGTCTTCAAAATGAGCTTTATTGGGAGAAAGAACTTCTTGATCATGGTGTGTTGGGGAGCAGTGAGGGTGTGAGTGGGCCATGAGGTGGGAGAGCATTAAGAAGGATAGTGTATTGTACTTGTGGCATCATGATGCATGAGTACTTAAAGGGAGGGAGGAAGGAAGAAAAGAGAGAGAGAGACAGAGACAAAGACACACACAGAGAGGCAGAGACACAGAGATATAGAGAGAAACAGAGAAACACACATACAGAGGCAGAGAGAGACAGAAGAGAGAGAGAGAGAGAGAGAGAGAGAGAGAGAGAGAGAGAGAGAGAGAGAGAGAGATCCTTTAACAGTCTTGAAGAGGAGCTTCATTAGTAGAGATAACTTCAAGCAGAAGAGTGGAAAGGTAGCATCATCTATAGCATTATGCAAGGGTGAAGAGGTATCATAGGTGCTTCAGAGAAATCTTCCTTGTATAAAGGGAATTTCTAACTTTTAAGAAAGATTTTCACTGGATAGCCTGAGATTTTATATCAAGTGATTTAGAATGGCTTAGCCTATGTGACTAGGAACATAAAGGAAGCATGTACTGGGTAGAATCATAAATTATTTTGAACTTGCAGCAGGGGAGAAGCTGGGTATACTTTTTTCAGGCATGAATGATCTGAATTTCAGAGCAGCAGAGCAGAGGCTAATCAGCTGCCGGGGGGCGTGGTTTCTGGAAGAGAGAAAGGCAGCAGGAAGGTCTATGATCTAACAGTAGTTATACTGATATTTGGTAATAAGGCAGCAGTCACCACCCTCCCCCATATACATATACACACATAATACAAACTCAATGCTCTATTTTCTTAAATAGTTCCTTAGTAGTCTATGCTATTATTGGAACTTTCATTATACTACTTTTTGTTTGTTCTAAAGCTTTTACTCAAATTTTTGTTGTGTATTCTCAGAAGATCCATCTGTGTCCCTTTAAAAGTTACTTATTTTTATTTACATACTGTGAAGGAAGGTTGTAGAAGGATCTGAGATGTACTGAGCGGCCTGCCCAACTTTTCCATTTGAATTATATCTGCCCCTTTCTTTAATTAGGCTGCTGGTAACTGCACAAGGATTGATGTGAGTTCCTAGGAAGATGAGAGCAATGCAAATGATTTCTGTCCATAGAGATGCAAATTGAAGCTGACGAAATGCACCTAAGAATATTGTCTGACTCTTTCCATTGTGCATTCTTTTGTAAATACATTTCCGCGTTCCTTCTCTCATTATAAATGTGTGTGGCTTAAATTCTCTTTGAAAACACTGCACTCTTTTGTCCTCTTAAGTAATAAAATAATAGAAGTTATTTTAAAAAGGCATTTGGCATGCTTTTATTTGTAGAAGGGTTATGGTTTTGTTGTTTTTGAAAAATTTTTTTTCAGGGTTTCTCTGTGTAGTTTTGGTGCTTGTCCTGGATCTCACTCTGTAGACCAGGCTAGCCTTCAAATTCACAGAGATCCACCTGGCTCTGCCTCCCAAGTGCTGGGATTAAAGGCGTGCGCCACCACCACTCGGTCTTTTCATGTTCTTTTATTTAAGACTTCAGCCTGGTTCTCCCAAACTCATTGCCTCAAAACATCATTGCCTGAAACTCCATCTCATCAGAGCCACATATTTCTCTTGGTCTCAGCCACTTCTCTTCTGTAGTCTCATAGCAGTTTTGATCAAGAGCAGCAGCTGGGCAAGAGCTGGAGTCAGGAGAGGGCAATTATTTCAAGGTCATCTCTCAGAACTCTTTCTTTCTCTCTTTCTTTCTTTCTTTCTTTCTTTCTTTCTTTCTTTCTTTCTTTCTTTCTTTCTTTCTTTCTTTCTTTCTTTCTTTCTTTCTTTCTTTCTTTCTTTTCTCAGAACTCTTTCTTCTGATCAGTTTTTAATGGCTACTTTTGTGTCTCTGATTATTTGTGCTTCAAGATCAGATAATTAATAACCCCCAAAGGAAGTGATCTTATAAACATCTTTAATTCTTGATCAACTTTTATTCTAGAAGAACATTGAATCAGTTATGGAATTAGGGAAGCCATTCCTAGATTTGGCATTGAAAAGGAATCTGAAATAATAGCAGCAGAATCTATGCTAGATTTATTTATAACCCTGAATAAAGATAGTAATATAAATTGTTTAGATGTGGCTTGTTAGGTTTCAGTTTTAACCGTCTTTGATACATCTCTGACAAATTCTTTTAATTTAGATTGTCATCTTTGTAGCCCTAGATCCCATGCAGTTATCAGATTTGTATGTGCATATGTATATCTATACATATATGTATATGTCTGTCTATCTATCTATCTATCTATCTATCTATCTATCTATCTATCTATCTATCTATCTATCTCTCTCTCTATCATCTGTCTGTCTGTCTCTCTATCTATCTATCATCTGCACTACTAGTTATATTGTCAATGTTCCTCTGTCTCCATTTAGTTCATATGGTCTTTTTTTTTTTAAATCGGTTTTAAGTGTTATTTTTGTTCTTTTTATTTTATTTTACAATACCATTCAGTTCTACATATCAGCGACGGGTTCCCCTATTCTCCCCCCTCCCACCCCCTCCCCTTACTCCCAGCCCACCCCCCATTCCCACCTCCTCCAGAGCAAATCCTCCCCCGAGGACTGCGATCAACCTGGTAGACTCAGTCCAGGCAGGTCCAGTCCCTTCCTCCCAGACTGAGCCAAGTGTCCCTGCATAAGCTCCAGGTTTCAAACAGCCAACTCATGCAATGAGCACAAGACTTGGTCCCACTGCCTAGTTGCCAATCAACTGTCTCACCTATTCAGAGGGCCTGATCCAGCTGGGGGCCCCTCAGCCTTTGGTTCATAGTTCATGTGTATCCATTCATTTGGCTATTTTTTTTCAATAATTGAGTAAAACCGAAATTTATTATAAGCCACAGTTATCCTAGAGACCTCCATGATATATATATATAGCCTCCATGGTTCTATGGGTTGTGGGTCTTGGTTTTACAGAGTCAAAAAATATAACCCCTTTCTTTTAAGTGCTAGTAATATTATTGAAACATTTTATGTGAGCAAAACTCAATAATTTACTAAATAGTATGATTTAAATATAATTTATTATCTAACCAATATCCTAACTGTAATTAATTTCATGAGAATATGCCTATATACATACATATTTATGCATATAGGCATATTCTAAAAATATTATACCTAAGCTCATAATACAGATGGGCCTCATCACCATGTTTCATACATGTATACCATATATGCCCACATAGTGAGCTTTCGCAATATAATCTAACTTCTTACAAGTTTTGTGATGGAACGATACATAGGAGAATGTGCAAGTATGGCTGGGAGAGTTGTTCCAAGAGTGTGTTATATTCACCTTGCTTGTCTCTCTCGCAGCTCAGCACGGACTGAGTATTATCAGCTCCTTGCTAATATTCTGTTTACTAGAATATAGACGGGTTTACTACAGCAGTTTTCAGAAAGGATCTTGTTTTCATTATATTAAAGAAAATGTGTCTTTTGACTTTTACCTTCTCCCCTCTTTTGTGTGGAATGCCTTGTTATGGATATGTGGGAAACGATATGGCAATCTCAGGCCAAGCTGACAGAGCAGGGAGGAACAAGGTGCTTTGGCCTGTGATGACTTCCTCCGGAAGGTGTGTTGTTTTACATATCTAACTGTAAATGTCATTATATGTTAAGATAATAGTAACTGTTTTTGTTCAAGGCCTCCTATTCTGGATTTTTATTACATATAGTTAAATGAAATTTTTGTAAATAAGATTAACATACATATACATACATACAATACAGACAGACAGACAGACAGACAGACACACACACACACACACACACACACACACACACACACATACACATCCTACTGAGTCCACTTAGTGTTGCACTTGTATGTACATATGTTTAGGGCTGACCATTTTGGATTGTATAACCTATGGGGGAGCTCGATCCTGTGGAAAATTGGTTTCCTCTGTGTTACAGATAAGGAATGATGATGAATTTGAGTGAGGAGGGTGCTGGAGGAGGTGGGAGCAGAAATGGGAAAGGGATAGAGTGGGAATAATGTCACAAAATATTCACACATGAAATTCTCAAAAAATACACACTTTAAAAAATTAGAATTTTTAAAATTTTTTATTCATACATTTAAAGAATTTAAAACATAAATAAGAACATATTTCCCCTCCCTGCTCTTGATCTCCCTGTGACACTTCTGTATTAAATCTATCATTTCACTCCATTTTTATGCTCATAAATTTTGCAAAAATATTTTGCTCTTGGATAATCGATTCTATTTTATATTGCTGGGCCAATCAATTGATTGCATGAGTCCAAGAGGCAAATGCATTACTTGTATTTGGGAAATGAAAAGTGATTTAGATTTTTTTTTTTTTTACCAGAGTTTTCGATCTTGCTTATTCATATGCTAGTCTTCCTGCCCACCTTAATAATAGAGGGATTATTTCTGGCCAACAGTGATGTTTTGTTGTTGTACTGAAGGATATGCTTATGTTGTGATTATTGAGCATTTGTTGAACAATGAAATGAAAAATATATGCAATTGAGATTGAAAGCAGTAAGTAAGTGGTTTACAGCAGACTGCCCTTAGCATACTGATGACCTCAAAGAGCTGAAGTTTAAGCAGGAAGAGGAATGACAAAAGAAAAATCCTCTAAATACTTCATTCTCAGTGAAGTCTGTGTGTGGAGAAATGAAAAACAACAGGAAGGTCATAAGAATGCTTTTGCTGTCCTTGACATTTGGCCAAATGCCAGCAAGTAAGATGTTGAACAAACACCGCTCTTGTTTTCAGTTCTACCAACGTGTTAGAGGCAGAGGTATAACTCAGATTTTGGGAGTAATGAAAATTATATTTTTTTTAAAATAAATGAAATCATTAGCATAATCTATCAGACAGAGTGAGACTTTGAGAGAAAATACCTAGCTCTTACATCATCAAACATTGTCTTAGGTCTTTTTAGTTATACACACATGCAGAGAAACACACACACACACACACACACACACACACACACACACACACACAATGTTTTTATCAAATGCAGTAAAGAGAGTGCATAGGCAAAAAGGTCCATTTGAAATGCATATGGACCATCAACTTATGTTTTCTCTCCTTATGAGGACACTGACTCTTCCAGAATATTACATGGCACAAACTTAAAAAGATGATTAATCTATGGGAAATGAATTTGTTGTACATTATCCCCCAAATGAGGAAGACTTTATCGTTATCAGGAGATGGAAAGAATGTCCATGCTTATGGTTCAGTAGGGCTAATATAGTGAAAATAACCATTCTACCAAACTAATCTACAGATTCAACACAATCCCTGTCAAAATTACAACACAATTCTTCACAGAAATTGAAATTACAATTTTTCAGCTTCATATGAAAACACAAAATAAATAGGATAGTTAAAATAATCCTGAATAATAAAAAAAAAATTCTGGAGTTATTCCTACTTGTGATCTCAAATTGTACTACAGAGCTAGGGTAATAAAAACAGCATGGTAGGGTGAAGACCTTTTCCCATTTCATAGGCTGTTTTTTTTTTTTTTGTCCTATTAACGGTATCCTTTGCCTTACAGAAGCTTTCAGTTTCACGAAGTCCCATTTTTTAATTGTCAATCTTAGTGTCTGTGCCATTGGTATTCTATTCAGGAAGTTGTCTCCTGTTGCAATGCCTTCAAGGCTATTCTCTACTTTCTCTTCTAACAGGTTCAGTGTATCTGGATTGATGTTATCTTTGGTCCACTTGGACTTGAGTATTGTGCAGGGAGATAGATATGGATCTATTTGCCTTCTTCCACATGCTGACATCACCATTTCCACAATGGACAGAGGGATGATTTCCAAAATATATAAAGAACTCAAGAAACTAGACATCAAAAAACCAAATAATCCAATAAAAATGGGGTACAGATATTAACAGAGAATTCTCAACAGAAGAATTTCAAATGGCTGAGAAACACTTAAATGTTCAACATCATTAGCTATTAGGGAAATGCATGTTAAAACAACTCTGAGATTCCACCTTACTCTTGTCAGAATGGCTCAGAACAAAAGCACAAGCTCATGCTGGAGAGGATGTGGAGCAAGGGGGACACTCCTCCATTGCTGATGGAAATGCAAACTTGTACAGTCACTTTGGAAATCAATAAGGTGGTTTCTCAGAAAATTGAGAATTGATCTACCTTAAGACCCAGCTATTCTACTCTTGGGCATATACCCAAAGGATGCTCAATCATACCATAAGGACAATTGCTTAGTTATGTTCATTGCAGCTTTGTTTATAATAGGCAGAACCTGGAAACAACCTAGATGTCCCTCAGCTGAAGAGTGGATAAATGTATTATATTTACACAATGGAATATTATTACTTAGCTGTTAAAAACAATGAAATTTTCAGGCAAATAGATGGAACTAGAAAAAAGTCATCCTGAGTGAAGTAACCCAGATCCAGAATGACACACATGGTATGTTCTCACTATAAGTGAATCTTAGATGTAAAGTAAAGGATGACTATGCTATAACCACAGACCCAGAAAGGCTAGGTAACAAGGAGGACTCAATGGGGACACTCAGATCCCCCTGGGAAGGGGAAATAGAAGAATTTCATGGATGATCTCAAAGCTGATGGGAATGGGAACATGAGGGATCAGGTGGGTGTGAGATGGAGGAGAGAGTATTGAAAGAGCAGACGGGAAAGGGAGTCATTTCAGGGTTAGGTAGGACCTGGTGCAAGGGAAACTCCCAGAAATCTACAAGGACACCCCCAGCTAGATTCTTAGAAAGGGTAATATGTAGCCTGAACTGGCCACCTCTTGTGACTAGGCAAGAATACCAGTGGAGGGCTTAGGACACCAACCCAGCCATATAGCCTTTGACCTACAGTCTGTCCTGCCTATGGAATGTGCTGAGATTGGTGCCTTGTCCAATGGTCATCAGTGAGACTTCACCCAGCAATTGGTAGAAACAGATGCAGAGACCCACAGTCAAACATTAAGCTGAGCTAGGGGAATTCTGCTGAAGAGAGGAGAAAGAATTGTATGAGCTAGAAGGGTCACCGATATCACACACACACACACACACACACACACACACACACACACACACACACACACACAAACACACACCACACAAACAAACAAACAAACAAAACCCTACAGAATCAACTAACCTGGGCTCATTGGGGCTCACAGAGACTAAACTGACAACAAGGGAGCCTACATGGGACAGACTAGGCCCTCTGCATATATGTGACAGTTGTGTAGCTTGGTCTCCATGTGGGACTCCTAACAGTGGGAGTAGGGGCTGTCTCTGACTCTTTTCCTGTTTTTTTAGGATCCTATTCCTCATACTGAGTTGCCTTGCCCAACCTTAATGTAAGGGGAGGTGCTCAGTCTAACTACCACTTGGTATGTCATGCTTTGTCAACATCCATGGTCCATGGGAGGTCTGCCATTTTCTGAATAGAAACAGAGGAGGAGTGGATGGGAGGGGCACAGAGGGAAGGTGTGGGGGAGGGCCCAGGAGGATAGGAGGGAGTGAAAACTGTGGTCAGGATGTAAAAATTATTTTAAAAAATCTTTTTTGTTTTTATTTTGGAAGGGAGGTTACAAGGACAGAAGGCAGATATGAAGGGACAGGGTGATGATGGGATCAAGATGCATGATGTGAATACCACAGAGAATAAATAAAAAGTTAAACAAAGAAAGAGGTGCTGGAGATCTTACCATCCCTGATTTTAAGTTGTACTACAGAGCTATAGTAATAAAAACCTCATGGTATTGCCATTAAAAAAAAGACACATTGATCAACAGAATAGATTTGATGACCCAGAAATAATTCTAAACACACATGGATACCTGATTTTTTTTAAAGCCAGAAATACACACTGGAAAAAAGACAGCATCTTCAAAAAATGGTGCTAGTCAAACTGTATGTCTGCATGTAGAAGAATGCAAATAGATCCATATTTATCACTCTGCTCCAAACTCAAGTCCAAGTGGATCAAAGACCTTAACATAATACTAGATTCACTTGAACTTGATAGAAGAAAAAGTGAGGAATAGTATTGAACTCATAGGCACAGGAGAGGCCTTTCTGAACAGAGCACCTATAGTGCAGGCACTAAGATTAACAATTAATAAATGGGACTTTATGAAATTGAAATGCTTCTGTAAGGCAAAGGATACTGTTAGTTGGAGAAAGTGGCAGGCTACAGAATGGGAAAAGATTTTTTTAATCAACCTTGCATCCAATAGAAGATGAATATCCAAAATATATAAAGAACTTAAGAAGCTAGCTTTTAAAAACCAAACAATTCAATTAAAAATGGCGAACGGTCCTAAATAAAGAATTTTCAATAGAGGAATCTCAAATGGCTGAGAAATACTCAAAGAAATGTTCAACATCCTTAGCCAATAGGGAAATGCAAGTCAAAAATGCTTTGAGATTCCATCTTACACTTGTTGGAATGATTAAAGTCAATAATACAGGTGACATCTCATGCTAGCTAGGATGAGGAGCAAGGGGAGGACTCCTCCATGGCTGAAGCAAGTGTTACAGCTCTGAAGGGAAAGGAATCCTGAGTGTCTGGAGCCAGGCTATACCTACAGCTGTGAAGGGAAAGGTATTCTGACTGTAGGGCGCCAGGCTACACCTATAGCTGTGTTCCAATGGGGGACGGTTTCTCCACAGAAATGTAGAAATCCCGCTCCTCTCCAAGAGAGCCATTGCAGCTCAGCTCTGCACCACTCTGCTAAAAGAGTTTCCGAGCAGAGATATCCATTGCTTCTCTGCTCTGCTCCACTCTGGGAAAAGAAGGTCTTCACTAAAAACTCATTTAAGAGATTTATTAGGAGGGGAGGAATCTAGGAGAATGGTTGCCTCTGTCAGGGTGGAAAAAGGTAGCTCCCAACTAAACAAGCACAGGGCTTTTTAGGAGTCAAGTTTTTCCAGGGGGAGTGTTTTCAGGGTAGGAATTAGTTGGATTTAATCCCTGAGTTTGGATAAGCTCAGACATTGGCTAGATTTTATGCTCAAGGATTGGTTGGTTTCATGCTAAGGGATTTGTTGGTTTCATGCTCAGGAATTAGGTGGTTTTCCTGCTCAGGGATTGGATGGTTTTTGGGTTGAGTTCATCAGGGGCAGAGTGTGTTTCTTTCACTGGCTCTGGTTTCAGGGCAGGGTATGTTTCTTTTACTGGCTCTGGTTTCAGGGCCAGGGTGTTTCTTTTACTGGCTCTGGTTTCAGGGTCAGGGTGTATTTCTTTGGCTGTCCCTTTTACCCTGAAGCTGATGGGTGTGCAAACCTGTACAGGCACTCTCGAAATAAATACAGTGGTTTCTTAGTAATTTGGAAATCATTCTACCTCAAGACCCAGCTATACCACCCCTGAGCATGTACAGAAAGGATGCTCCATCCTACCCTGAGGATACTTGCTCAACCATGCTCATTGAGTCTGTTTGTTTGATAGCCTGGAGTTGGAAATAACTTATATGTCTCTCAACAGAAGAATGGATAAAGAAAATGTGGTACATCTACATAATGTAGTATTACCCAGCTGTTAAAAAATGACATCATGAAATTTGCAGGCAAATGGATGGAACTAGAAAAAAAATCATCCTAAGTTCAGTAGCTCAGACCCAGGAAGACAAATATGGCATGTATTCACTTATGGTGGGATATTATAGCTTTAAAATAAATGATAATTAAATTACAATCTGTAGACCCGGAGAGGTTAGGTAAAGAGGAAGTGTCTAGGGGGACACAGGGATCTCCCTGGGAGTAGTAAATAGAGTAGACTTTAAGGGTGAACCAGGGGCTGGTGAGGAATGGAGCAGAAGGGGAATCATGTGAGGGGGTGACGGGGTGGAGGAATTGAATATGGAGAGAGATATGGAGTTGGGGGGTGTTTGGGGGTGGTGTGGAACCTACTATAGTGGAAACTAGCTGCGAAGCATGAAGGTGTTCCTAATGGGGATTCCTAGTAATGGGGAATATCATATCTTAACTAGTCGTCTCTTGTAGCCAGGCAAGGCTTCCAGTAGTGGGACTAGGTTCCATTCACTTGAGTTGTTGGCTAAGGGGGTCCCATAGAAATCCCCAAACAACTCAGGCAGTACACTAAATCAAAAGTTTGCTCTCTGCAGACTGACAGTGGGTCCCCATTGCCAAAGACAACACTAATACAACTCATTGGACATGGACAAGTAGAGCTGGTGCCTACATGGAGCCTTCACCCTATTCTCTAGTCTCTTTGCTGTTGGAAGGTACTTTGAAGGCTACCCAAAGAGAAAGGTGGACACCAACCAAATCACAAAACCTTTGACCTACAATCTGTCTTGCCCACAAAATATGGTATGGTGATGGTGTCACAGAACTTGTGGGAGTAGTCAATCAATGTCTGATTTGACTTAAGGCCCACTCCATGAGAAGAAACTTGTACCTGACACTGCTTGGATAACCAAGAAAAAGAGACTAGACAGTCCAGAGACCTAGGGTAAAACTAAATGCTACTGTTCTAAAACAATAATTTTCAAATGATATTCTGCTATAGTCATAGATTAGTGCCTTGTCCAGTCATCATCAGAGAGGCTTCCTTCTGCAGAAGATGGGAACAGATACAGACACCTACATCCAGCCATTATGCAGAGCGAGAGTCTAAATTGGAGGTCTACATCAAATCCCTCCCTTGTGAGCTCAGGAAATCCTGCAGAAGAGGAGGTGGAAAGATTGTAAGAGTCAGAGGGAATAGAGGACACCAGGAGAACATAAACCTCTAAATCAACTACACAAGGCACATATGAGCTCACAGAGAGTGAAGCAGCAAGCACAGAGTCTACAGGGATCTGCACCAGGTCTTCTGTGTATATATTAGAGCTATTAACTTGGTATTTTTATGGAACTCCTGTATTTCAGAATGAGTTTGTCTCTGACTCTTGTGCCTGCTCTTTGGACTCTATTCCTCCTCCTGTTGGGCTGTCATTTCCAACCTCAATATTATCGTTTTTCCTTCATTTAAGTGTATTCTATTTTGTCTTGTTTGGTTGTCATCTCTTAGAATAAGAGACAATAGGAGAGGATCTGGATGGGTGAGGAGGCGGGGTAACACTGGGAGGAGTTGGTGGAGGGGGAACTATAATCAGGATTTATTGTATGGGAAAACAATCTATTTTCAATAAAACATCTTTACCAATTACACATCCAATAGAGGTTGCTAGCTAAAATATGTAAGAACAACAACAAAAAAAAACCTGGACATCAAGAAAACAAACAATCCATTTAAAAAATTGGTCACAGAAATTAGCATACAGTTCTCAAAAGATTATATACAAATGGTTGAGAAACACTTATAGTATGTTCAACATCCTTAGTCATTACAGACATGCAAATCAAAACTACTTTGATATTTCATCTTATACCATTTAGAATGGCCAAGGGTACTAAAATAAATGACAGTTCATGCTGGTGAGGATGTAAGGAAAGGGAAACACTCATCCATTGCTGGTAGTATGGCAAACTTGAACAGCCACTGGAGAAAGCAGTGTGGTATTCCTCAGATATTTGGGAATAGATCCACCTCAAGATCCAGCTATACTCTCAGGCCTATACCCAAAGGACTCTGTATCATACTATACAGACATTTGCTCAAGCATGTTAATTATTGCTCTATTCATAATAGCTAGAAATTGGAAACAGGCTAGATGTCTGTCAACTGAGAATGGATAACGAAAATGGGGTACATTTATACAATGGACTACTTACTATTCAGCTGTTACAAAAGCAAAATCATTAAATTTTCAGGTAAGTGGATGGAGCTTGGAAAAAAATCATCTTGAATGAAATAACAAAGATCCCTTAAAACAAATATGGTATGTTATCCCTTATATGTTGATGCTAACTTTAACCCTTTAATGGGCATGATGTAATCTGTATGACCATAGAGGTTAGATATAGAATAAAGGAAGAGGGTAATGGGATGATCTCCCAAGAAAGAGGAAGTAGAATATATAGTTATGGAGAGACAGGGGGCGGACTGGAACAGAAATATTAAATGAGGATGGTGAGAGAAGAGGGGCTAAGAGAGGAAATACTGGGAGAGACAGTTAACACTAAGGGACCTTGAGGGTCGCATGAAAACCTACTTCTTAGAAGCTTCTTAAAATATATACACATGTGAAAGGAATTGGTAAGCATTTTCTTTTTTTATAAATATTTTTATTTTATAATTAATTAAAGTTTTACATATCAGCCATTGATTTCCCTGTCCTCCCTCCTCCCAACCCCCAGCCTCCCCCCCCAACCCCTCATTCCCACCTTCTCCAAGGCAAGTCTCCCCTGGGGATTCAGCCCAGCCTGGTAGAGTCAGCTGAGGCAGGTCCAGTCCCCTCCTCCATGCACCAAGGCTGAGCAAAGTGTCTCAGCATAGGCCCTAGGTTCCAAAAAGCCAGCTCATGCACCAAGGACAGGTCCCAGTTCCACTACCTGGGGCCTCCTAAACTGTTCAAGCTCATCAACTATCTCACTTATCCAGAGGGCCTGGCCCAGTTCCATGGGGACTCCTCAGCCATTGGTTCACAGTTCATGTGTTTCCGCTAGTTTGGCTATTTGTCCCTGTGCTTTTTCCAATCATGGTCTCAATATCTCTTACTCATATAATCCCTCCTCTCTTGCCAGTTGGACTCCTGGAGCTCCACCTGGAGTTTGGCTGTGGATCTCTGCATCTGCTTCCATTAGTCACTGGATGAGAGTTCTATCATGACAGTTAGGGTGTTCGGCCATCCGATCACCAGAGTAGGTCAGCTCTATAGTGGAGGTATCTTTGTGGATTTCTGGGGACCTCTCTATCACTCTGCTTCTTCCTATTCCCCTAGGGTCTTCATTTATCATGGCATCTCTTTACTTGTTTTCCCTCTCTGTTCTTGATCCAGCTGGAACCTCCCGCTCCCCTAAGGTCCCTTTCCTCCCACTCTTGCCCTCCATTAACCCTCCCATGCCCCCCTACCTCCAGTTTGCTCATGTAGATCTCAGTCATTTCTCTGTTGCTGGGCGATCCCTATGTCTTTCTTAGGGTCCTCTTTACTAGGTAGCCTCCCTGGAGTTGTGAGTTGCAGTCGGGTTGTCCTTTGCTTTACATCTAGTATCCACTTATGAGTGAGTACATACCATGTTTCTAAGATGGAAGAAATACCGTTTTTCTAAAAAATGTTCAGTTATAAAACATACAAAATAAGTTCTCTATAAAAACGTGAAAACATTACATCTGTTGCCACTACATTTTCTTCTCTGAACTGCAATAAGAAGTCCAGTTTTCACAGAGCCCTTTTTATTTATTTTGAGAGAAGGAGTCACTCTAGAAAGCAGGTCACGTGATGCTGGGAGTAGCCTGATTACCAGCAGCAGTGATGCTGTGCTTACTGCATTCCCTCTGCTCTTCTGAGGGTGTCACATACGAATTCACCCAGCAGTTACAGTACAACTGTGAAGTGGTTGTTGTTTCCATCCTACCAACAGGTGAGATGGTGAGGTACAGAAAGTTTAAGAGAATTCATACCGTACAAACTTGATATGAGAATGGATGCCAGTTTCTACCATAGTGATGTTTCTCTGTCCTCTCTATCTATCCATCTGTTCATCCATCTATCTATCTATCTATCTATCTATCTATCTATCTATCTATCTATCTATCTATCTATCTATCTCCTACCTACCTACCTACCTATCTATCCATCCGTCCATCTAATCTATCTATTGGTGTGTGTGTGTGTGTGTGTGTGTGTATGTGTGTGTGTGTGTGTGTGTGTGTGTGTGTGAGAGAGAGAGAGAGAGAGAGAGAGAGAGAGAGAGAGAGAGAGAGAGAGAGGTGGTTTGGGTCAAGTGAACTCAAGGCATGGTGTATGTATGGAGAGCAGAGGGAAACTGCTGATGGTTGGTTCTCTGTTTTCACCACTTCAGTGCCCGGAAGACACCCCAGGTTTTTAGGCTTATGCAGCAAGTGCTTTCACCCACTGAACTTGCTGGTCAGGTGTGTATTAGCTCAGGACAGTGATCCCTGAAGAAGAAGAAAGACTAAATTTTGTTTTGTGGCTGTTTCAGCTGACTTGCTGGAGGCAATTTCTATGCTATGACCCAAATCAAAACAATCTATGAATAATTACTTTTGGTACATATCATAGCTAGTGAGATTGAAATGATGCTACCAAAAATTGTGGACACCTGTGGATGAAATTCTGTTGACTCTTCCTTTAGCTGAGTATGGATCTATACATATGTAGGATCCAAAATACTTTTAGCTAGAGGACAATTACCATGGACCATTAATAAGTCACCTGAGATTCATAGGAACACAAACATTAAAAATATAAGGTGGAGACTGACTGAAAAAGAACACAACATTAAGCTTTGGTTTCTGCATACATATGTACATATGTGCTAACATAGCCCTCCAACATGTACACACACAGGGACACATATACACTCACACAAATAAAATAAATAAATTTGGCACTCTATATCACAAAATGTTTGAAGTAAAGCATAAAACCTTCAAATGCCCAGACTTATGAGAAAGGAAGAAAATGTGATCTATCCTAAGAAGAAAGCATTCCCTCTGTGTATATAAGTAGAGAGAGAAATGATGAGGGGATGCCTTTGGCAAACAAAAGCATAAAAACTGGTATTACAAATGTGCTCAATATGCTCATGCTACTATGCTTTCCTGTGAAAGTCATATAGTGAGGAGAGGAACAAAAATATAAAAACAAACTTTTTTTTAGCTAAAAATAAAACAGGATTTGAAATAAAAAAATGTCACTGGATTGAATAAACAGCTATTTGTAGAGAAAGAGGAAACAGTTTTGACTTTGAAGATATAGAAGCAGAAAATACCTAGGAATGGACTGGAGTGGAACTCAGAGTCTGGGAAGCAAGGACAAGGCTGCGGACTCCGTGTCCCACAGCACTGCCCCCAGCCCCGAGCCATCTCAAATGAAAAGGACTAGGAAAGTATTGAAAAAGTATTGAGAAGAAGTGGGAAAAGTCATTTTAACAAATAATTTTTAAATTTGATGAAAACAACAAATCTACTAATGTGAAAGTTCAGTGAGTTCCGAGCACAAGCAATACAAAAGCAAGAATATCAACATCAGTTTCCTGACTAGCAGTAAAGAAAAAAAAATGCTAAACGCAGTCAGAGAAAAAAAAAGGGGGGTTACATTATTATAGAAGAGTACACATAAGAACAAGAGTGCATTGTGTGCGAGAAGGCAGGCAAGCCAGAGAATAAGGGTGGCAAGTCCCCACAATCCTGGAAAAGATCTTGTTCATTTAGATATAAACATGAAACATATCTTCCCAACATTAAGAAGGAATAGAGAAATTTGAAGAAATATTTTTTTCGTGTGTGTGAAAGAAAAAAGTTACAAGAATAATTTAAAGGGATATTTTCACTATCTAGAAACACTGAACTAGATTCTTGTGTCATAAGGAATCTGATACCAGATGGAAACTGAGTTCCGTGAAAGATAAATATAGAACTCTAAAAGTAGTTAAAATGAAGATGAACATGAAAGTCATTTCATGGTTTCATGTGCTTCCAAGGATAGAAGATGTTAAAGGCAAAAACAGTAGTTATGCATTTGGGGGTTACAGAATACATAAAAGTAAAATTTATAACTATAAATAGAATAACAAAATGCAAATTAAAACCACATTGTGACACTTTCACACCCACTCGAATGGCTAAAACTGACAGCACTGTCTTAACACAACAGAGATAAAGGAACACATCAAGATAACTATACAGCTCTGGGTGACTCTGTTGCATAAGATGTTGGCACCCACAGACAGCAGAGATGTATCTTGTGTTCCAAGTCACTATGAGAATAACCTTGGGTAAACTGAGCGATAGGCGTGTGATTTCTCATGAGTAGAATGAGGGTCAAAAGAACTTTTATGGTGCTGGGGAGATGACTCAGTCAAGAGTGCTTGCTGGGCAACCATAGGACCTGGGTTCAGATCCTAGCACCCACATAAAAAGCTGGGTGTGGTCACATGTGCCTGTAATTCTAGCATGGAGGAAAGCAAGAGCAGGAAGAAATGGTGATCTATCCTAAGAAGAAAACTTTCCCTCTGTGTATATAAGTAGAGAGAGAAATGATGAAGGAATGCCTTTTGCAAATGGTAGGAATTGATGGATACCAGTTTACTTCCAAGTTCAGTGAGAGATACTGTCTCAAGGGAATAAGGTCAAGAGTGATAGAGCAGGATACCCAATGGCCCTTTCTGGCTCTGTATCATGCTTTCAGATATGTGCACTCCCACACATGTGAGCACACCATACACACACACACACACACACACACACACACACACACACACACACACACTTCACTTACATACACACTGCATTCATACATATATGGACATAAAGAAGAACTTTCCAGCTGGACACATGATATTATTTAAAATGTTAACATCAAGCATCACCATCTAAGGAAATCAAAATTATGACTTCCTGTTAATATTTATTCCTTATTATTTCTTTCACAATTTTTATGGCTCAAATATCACTCTTAAACCATCTGTACTGAGTCACTCATTCTATTACCGGAAGAGTAAAGTTAATTTTCTATATTCACTGACATCTTCTAAAACAATTTCATATATGTATGATGCTTGTAACATTTGAAATTCATAATATTCAAATATATGCTATGAGAATCAGAAACATAGACTTTAGTGTGCAGATTCATTCAGCTTTTGGACTCTAGCCTTATTGGCCACAGAGAATTACAGTGTGGGATAGAGTTTTTTGTATTAAGTTTTTATATTTATTTTGTACTATGCAAATTAAAAAGTGAAGATCATTCAAAAGCAAACACCTTATTGAGTATAGTTAAAATAAAAAAAGATGAATGTTGGGAAACTGATACACAAAAATCTGTATATAAATATTGATGGCTCTATTTTGATGCCTGTGGATACATACATGGCTTCACTTCATTTTAAATTTGGTCAAGCAGTATGTAACATGATCATTTTTAATGAAAGCTTGAAGTAGCAAGTGTCAGACTGATACCAAGGACTAGAGAAGCATACCTCTGTGGTAAGAAGACAGGCTCTTTCTTGACAAGTTCTAGATTTCAGTGACGACTGCTAGTCCAGTAAGCCATTTGGAAGGGCAGTGGGATCCTTCCACAGTAACAAGGGCCACATGTGGTCAAAGGCCTTTGGAATATATATTAATTAATTTTCCAAATGCGTTGGCAATACCTCCCTAACAACCACAATTTCATCGGCCCTAACCTCCTTATTAGTCTGAACACTGAGATAGACTAGGATTCATTGCCCTTGCTATATCAGCTGACTGTGCCCTGTCTCCTTTTCTGCCAGGATTTCTATTTTATGGTTTCTAGGAACTGTGAAGAGTGAGCTCATCATTGCATCAGAAGCTTCCAGAGGAAGGAGAGAGACATATGGTGGCCTTACAACTATTCTTTCCAAATTTACATTGGGGTTCTAGGGGGAATGTCTTCACTTCTAAATATGCATTTAGTGAGTTGAGAGTTGTCATGAACCTTTTTATTTTCTTATATCCTCATGATTATCTGAATATAAATAATATATTTACATATATATATGTATATATATATACATACACACATATATATATATATGTGTGTGTGTGTGTGTGTGTGTGTGTGTGTGTGTGTGTCTGCAGGAATAAGCGTCTTGAATGGCAAGGTGTTGAGCAGGAGGACTGGAGGTAAGAAGACCTGGAAGACAGATAGCTGGGACCTGGAGGTCTTGCATAAGTTGATGGCTTATGCCAAGCAGGTTTATTACACAGCACAGCTTCTTATATACTATTAGCAGGGGGGAAATAGTCAAGGTCAGTAGAGAGCCAAATCAGACAAGATTGGTAAAGAGAACACGGGATACCTCAGACAGCTGCATTAGGACTCATAACCACAGGCCAGGGGAAAGAGTTGGATCTATAGAAAAGGCAACCTTGACTCCTTCAAGGCCTTGGCTTCAGCTCCAGACAGAACCTTGCCAAGTCTACCCCTGAACTAATGTTTCCTCTCAACAGGGCCTCTGAGAAAACCTTGGATCCCATCTGGCATCCAATAGAAATCTTATTGAAGTTTCCATTATTAAGGGAAAATTAGTAGAGTCAATTAGTATAGTTAAATCCCATGTACAGAAGCAGGAAAGGTAAGGCCTCCAGGGCTGGTGCTGGGGAAATAACTCAGCGAATAAAGTATTTGCTGTATAAGCCTGAGGACCTGAATTTGATTCTGAGAGTCCACATTAAGAAAAAAGCAGAGTATGGTGATGTGCACTTGTAAATCCAACATTGGGGAAGTAGACAGGTGGATCCCATCCTAGCATGCTTGGCTAGATCAAATCCAGTTACAAAACAAGCCAGATGGATATTGATAAATGATAGTTAAGGTTGTTCTCTGTTCTCCAGATGCATGTACATACACATGCATAAACATTTTCATGCACCCCACCAGAGAATATGTATATGTGTACACACATACACACACCGCCCCCCCAAAACTCTATGTTTGAAAATAATGTCTGTTTTATAGTATTTCCAGAGACCAAGAAGCAGGGCTAAAGATCTTACAGAGTATGGAATGACTTTCTTCGTTTAAATTTCTTCAAGCCTTACCAGTTCTCTCTCTTGTTAGAAAAATCTTGATAGAAGACAATAAGAAGTTCTATCATAGATAAAGCAAGTGGAGACATGTAAGTCACATATATGAGATTGCACGTGGTCAGCGGAGCACAAAAGCAGAATTCTCTGACTCCTCATTTGAAGTATTCTCTCACAATATTTCTGACACTTGAGTCAGGATTCTATAGTCCAATAGAGGGATGACAGACAATATATTTGAAGCTATATAATAAGTTTTGTAAATGATAAATTGCCATCTATAAACATTTTTTTTAAAAAATACAAAATACACATTTCAGAGAAATCCCAAAGGATAAGAGTAGAAAATACTTTATAGAAGACTTTCTGAAATTTGTGCCTTTGTTACCTCTTGGTGAATGGTTCTTCATTCCATTAGTTCTTTAAGGAAATACTATGGGAGCTCTATCTAATTCTTTGCCTGTTTCTAAATTGGGAGTATTTTGAGAGGTTCTATATTGAGGATCTGATATGGCAGCATGTAGAAATGGTCCACTTTGTCCATCTTTGAAGTTCTCAAGCTATTCTAGATCAACTAGTCTTACATTTTAGTACCTTATTAATAATGGCTATGAAAATTAAGATAAAAGATTAGGTCATTCATTGATTCACTTTGGACTCATATCCCAGTGAAAAAGAATGAACAAGATGTACGTTGAACTTTGGGTCTGCATAACAGATAGGTGCTCAATAGAAGCAGAATTAAACTAGGAATAGAAGGACATCTAAAGAAAGGTAATTGTGTGTATGCGAGAGTAATTTGTAATGTAGCCTAATATGGCCAGAGATAGAAATTCCCTTTCAGCCAGCATTCTCACAGCTTACAGGATGCACAGAGCTGTCCAAGCAGAATCTCTGTGCTCAGCAATGCTGAAAGAAGTGACAGCAAAGGACAGAGACTTTGCAGCCACTGAGATTCCCTCATCTTTGCAGTTGCAAAATGTAAATGGCCCCTTTCTAAGAATCAAATGACCAACATGCATTCAGCTATCAACATTCAATTGCCCTGTGCATTTTGATTAAATGTCATGGTTTGAGCACAGCCTGTTTGGGAATACTACTTCTTGAACATCAACATATGGGCTATAAAGCAGTAAGATTTAGGTATCACCATGAGTGCTACATATTTATTCAAATTGGCAAGTAAAGAGTGGGGCTCAGTAATTGCATTTAGGTATTTCTTACTTGCTCTTTTTTTGACCTTTGTAGCCAACACTATACTTTAGACCCTCATCTCATAATGGACTTTTTTCACAAGGCTTCTAACTGATGTTATTCTTGAGTCTTGCCATTTTTAAACTATCCTCTTTTCTGCTGTCAAAGTTTCTTTATAACTTGAACATATGATCAGATTAGTTTAGTGACTCAATATCCTCGATGCACCCAAGATTAAAGAATGAAACAGTGCATTTCAAAAGCCGTAAAGACTGGTTAAGCCATTATGCTTGCCACTCTCATGACTCAAACTGAATGAGGATAATACATGGTATATATAAATATGTATACATATATATTTTATAAATGTATATAGACATACCGATCCCAATATTCATTATATATGTATATACACAAGCATTTATATGTGTTAAATATGTATGTATATATGTGTGCATATATATGTATATATAATATATGTAGGAATAGATATGTCTATATACATTTATAAAATACACACACAGCTGGCTCATCTTGGACTGAGGCCTCTGAAACCATGAGCCAATTAAATTTTTCTTCTTTTAGATTTTTTTCTTAGGTATGTGACAATGAGACAAATGTCAGACTGCCCTGGGGAAAGTAAAGCAGGCATGAATTAGAGACACCAAAGCACAGAAAACTTGTCCTGCTTCAGATATGTTAACAAAGAGAGGTTCACAGAGCAAAGGTGTCTGAACAATGACGTGAAACCACTTATACAAACAAAATGGGCTAGAAATTCCAAGGAAAGAACACCTCCCTGTAAGATCTTCCCAAAAGAAAGGTCAAGGTTGGCTGGAGCACAGTTGATAGTGAGTAGCAACATTTGGTTTAAAGGAAGATAACTACTCTGTTACTAAGAAGAACAACATCCATAATGATGATATACACACAATATGCCACTCTTTCAAGTGAGCATTACCACATATGATGCTAGCAATAACTCCCCCACAAAGGTACTACTTTTTTTTATAAAAATTTATTCTTTAAGAATTTCATATATGAGTATTACAGTTATATCATTTCACCCTTCACCCTCCAACTTCTCCCATGCCCCCCACTTTTTTCCACTTAGTGTTCTCATATGTATATGTGTTTAGGGTGACTAACACATATACATAGGGATTGAATAATATATCCAGGGCTCACTCCTGGAGAAGACTGATTCCCCTTCTTTCAGTAGCCATTTTTTCAGTAGCTCTTCTTCTAGGAAGAGGGTCTTGTGATATTTTTTCACATTTCCATTGATATGTCAAGTGGTGATGCCATTTTCAGGCCTTATTTAGACAACCATAATGTTGGGACTTCAAGGGTGCAGCTTCCTTGTCATTTATAAAAGAATTATCTCACAGCAGACTTTTAGACCCTCAGGTTCTCACAGTCTGTGTGCCACTCTCCCAGCATGTTCCCTGATCCTTAGGTGTAGGGGTTGTGTTAGATGTCAGTTATCTAGTTATACAGTCAGGTGTTCTCTGTACTTTGACTAGTGGTGCCTCTCTTCAGCAGTAGGATCTGACCTTCAAGTGCTGAAAGGCAACAAGGCCAATGACAATAGCTTATATCGAGAGTCTCTTGAATTCCCCTAAGCAACAGCTGAGTGTTTTAATTTCTTGCAAGTTCAATGAGAAGCTAATGCAAAGAATAAAACAAGAAGATACTGATATATGCTTCTTTTTTGTTTTTAATTAAGAAATTTTATTATTCATTTTACATACCAAGCACAGATCCCCATTTTCCTTCCTTCCACCTTTCCAGCCTTCCTCCCACCCACCCCCCAATTTCCTCCTACAAGAAGATAAGATCTCCCATATCCTTCTAAAAGTTCTTTCTGTCTACCACGTGTAGTGGCATTTGTGTTGCCCCTGACCTTGGGCTCTAGGGCCTGAAGGAGGCAGTGCTTCTTGCATTGTACATGACCTCTTATAAGGAAAGGGAGAAGGGTCACATGCCCCTTCTCCCTGCTCCTGCCTGTGTGCAAGGTGGATTTGCTGCTGGTCAGATCAGAGGACAACTTCAGCTGTCTACTCCATTCTGTATTCATGAGTGTATTTCTTTAATTTATATCTTAATAAATCTCTATTGCCCATTAAATAGACTCACATGGATTGATTCTATCTGTGCTTGTTTTTGTCAGGGAGGGAACCACTTGTGAAAAAATGTGAGGAGAAAGGTCAGTTAAAAGACGAATACATCATTCTGGCAAGGATGGCCATTATTTGAACTAAGTGGTAGCTGATGAATTATATTAGTTAAATTCGAATATATCTGAGGAGGGACAAAAGATTTATTGATCCACATAAGTACAGATCATGAAATAGGACTGTCAAGAAAATTCCTAATTTTGACTCATGAATTGTGTGTCTGCTAGACTGAAATATCACTTTGGAAAAAATCATTGCAGAATATTCAAAAGGCCTGAAGAAGATCACCAAGCATGTCTATCAAATGTTCTTCTGCCCATTTGACCATACTCTGTGAGAAGGGAACAGAACTTTGTACAGTACTTTTGCATTTGGACCCTCTCTCAGTATAGAGCTTCTGATATGGCACAGCCAAGTAGGAAATGTTAAATGCTATTGGAAAAGATAATGTAAGGGAGAGAAGTCACAGAAGGTGGAGCATTAGGGGGAGACAGGACAAATAATTGTGAAAGTGGGCCTCTGGAGAGTCATGAGGCTGTAGCCAAGCACTGGACTCCCTCATAGGGTGGGCAGACAGGCACAGGCTCCTCTATAACTAGGTAGTCAATTTGCAATTGACTGTACCAGGAAATGAGATAACACCTACATAGCAATTTAAGAGGTCATTTTAATGCCTTTTGAACATTAGACTTGGTGGAATTGACCTCGAAGCCTCCTCCCTTATGATAAGCTTTCATAGTACCTGAAGATTTTATGCAAACTGCCAAAGCATTTCTTCTCACAGAAAGTGACTATAAGATCAGCCTGTACATCTTTCATAATCATTCAATGGTTTAAAGTATAGACAATCACATATTATATACATTTTATAACTGTTTACTTTTGTTTTACAATGACAATTTAAACCATTTTAAATAAATGAATGAATAAACAAACAAACAAACAAATAAACATGAAACTGTTGTCAATTGCTTGGTCTCCAATGTTTTATTGATATAAGACTTGAGCATGTTTGGCAGTGCACATCTCTGATAACTGTAGATAATATTACTCACAGATAGTAAGCATCATTATTAGCTGAATAAAATATGCTCTGAAATGCAGTGCTGGATCTCTGAAAAGGAGTTAAAGGCTGTGTATGGTTCCTTTTTGAGAAGGACATTGCACTGCCCAGAACAATGAACTGTATACTTGAGACGAAGTAGGGATAGGGAGATATTAAATACAGAAAAAAATAACAGAAATTCCCTGTCTCCTCTTTTATTCCTTCCATACATTTCTGTATGGGTACCAAAATCTTAACATGGCAGCTGGAAAGATGGCTGAGCAGTTACAAATACTTCCTGGGTTTAGCTCCCAGTATCTACATGGGGGCTCAAAATCCACTGTAATTCCAGTTCAGGGGGACCTGGAGCCCTTTTCTGATTCCATGGGCAGGAACCGTATGCCAAGTAACATGAATATATGCAGGCAAAACACTCATAAACATAAAAGTGAAAAAAATATTAAAAAATTTGTAATATGTTTGGCATGCTGATTAGTATTTAATACTATTTAATAAATGTTGTTATTATAAGGAGTGGATTTCAATGGATGGATCTAGAGCAAACAACATCCCAGCATGTGGATAAAGATACACAGTGGGCAGTGTGACCAGGATTTAGAGGAACAGATGAACACACTAAAATCTTCAGAACTTGTTTTTTTTTTTTTTTAATGTGGTAAAGGGAAATTAAGGTTGTTCATGGAGTGATGGCTGATGATCAGTTTAAATAAAGATGATCTCCTGGCAATAAGTAGTGCTGGTGTGGCCTTGGGGTCTTTGCAGGTGAGTGATGTAAGAAAGCCCTGTACCATTGTTCACTTTGAAGATACAAAAGAAGGGTGAGTTAAGGGATGCAGGCCTTCCAGTGAAGAATAAGCAATGTGAAGAACAAGAAGAACTTTCTTTGTATCTCCTGGTCCCTAAGAATCTTGGAGTACTTTTGATACAGTGCTATAGACAGCATCTTCTCTGTGCCAACTGAAGCTCCTTGGAGTGTGGTCAGCTATAACAGCAACAATGAAAGAGTATCACTAGGAGCAAGCAGATTTACAGTCTGCACAAGTAAGCTGATATTCAAGTGAAGTACAAATGTGTGTGAGATGAGGTGGGGTCTTCCACTCAATATTTTACTTGGTTTTATGAGAGCATGCATTCAAGTTTCTTTCTCTTGCTGTGATAAATGTTATGACCAAGAAACTTCGGTTGGGGGCTTATTTAAGCTTACAGTTTACTGTCCATCACTGAGGGAAGCCAGGGCAGGAGTTCAAGACAAGAACTGAGGCAGAGGCCATGAAGGACCACTGCTTACTGGCTTGTTTCCAGGCTCATGCTCAATTACTTTTTTTTTTTTATAGCTCTAGCCCACTTGCCCGGGGGTGATACTGCTCAGAGTGAGCTGTGTCCTCCCACATCATTGAGCAATAAAAAAAATCCCTCAAAGATGTACATACAGACAAATCTGATGGAAGAAATTCTACAATTGAGGTTCCTTCTTCCCAGATGTGCCAAGTTAACAACTGAAACAATGACATTCCACCCCTTGTCAACTTTGATACACAACTACCTCATTTTAAAGCATAACCTTTCTTTTCTTCTTTGTCCCCAAGGCATTATGTTAATATAATGACACAAAATATAGTACAAGTTTAAAAATTCAACAGTCTTTAAAGCTTCCAGTACTTTAAAAGCTCAATGTATCTTTAAAATAATACACCCCCTTAAATGTGGGCTCCTATAAAATCAAAATGAAGTCATATACTTCCTTATTCAAAAAGGGAAGAATAAGGATGTGGTTACAATTCAATCAAAGTAGAACCAAAATCCAACAGTATGAACAGCTGTAGGATTCACTCATGATATTCTGGGCTTCAAAGGATTTTTTTTTTTTAAAATTTTATTTATTATTATGTATACAGTGTTCTGTTTGCATGTATCCTTGCAGGCCAGAAGAGGGAGCCAGATCTCATTATAGATGGTTGTGAGCCACCATATGGGTGCTGGGAATTGAACTCAGGACCTCTGGAAGAACAGCCAGTGCCCTTAACCTCTGAGCCATCTCTCCAGCACTTTCAAAGGATTTTGTTAGCCCCATTTCTGCAGCTCAGATGTCTGCAACACACACACACACACACACACACACACACACACACACACACACACACACACACACAGCTTGTCAAGTAGGTTCAGGTTAGCTCTTCCACACATGCTGTTGTCCTTGGTAGTCATCTCATAGTCCAGGAATCGCCAATATCCTGGGGTATTCACTGAAACTGGAGGTGCACTTTAGTCAATGGCCTCCTGGCCTCTATTCAAGGACTCTGCCACATAGTGCCTCAGTTTCTCTCTTTGACCTCCTTCAATGTTGCTGCTTTCATGTTGCCCAAACCAGTACCACATAGTGTAGTCTTAGCTCCCATGTAACTGGCTATATGTTGTAAGCAAATTCTTTCCATAGTAATTAGGTTATTGTTGCTCCTAGCACCAATTAGATTAAAGAGGAAGATTAAAAATAAGAAGGGATAACAAAATAGGAATATAAAATACCATGACATTTTTAGATGGGAAGGTAAAAGAATTTCAAATAAGAAGGTATTGAGCAATGTGTTGTATCACAGTACACTCAAATATGACTAAAATTTAAACTACCCATAGAATTGCAATTGAAAAATCATAATTAAGTGTGAATATTGTACACAGGAACAAGTAGTGATAATAGTGGGAGGGGGAAATAGAAGTGACTCTTATGTCTTAGCTTGTTTAAATATAGACCTTACTCAACACTTGCCTACTGAACACATTTGAACTAAATGTTTTTAAGTTTTACTTTGATTTGTGGCTGGGGGGTGGGGTGGGTGTGGAGATAGTTCAGTCAGTAAAGTATTGTCATGCAAGCATTAGGACCTACGTTTGATCCCCAGAACCCACATGAATGCCATGTATAGTGGCATAGTGTTGTAATCTGCTGCTAGGGAAACAGACAGGCAGATCACCTTGACTGGCTGGCCAGCCAGTCCAGTTCACACAATGAGCTACATGCCTGTTAGGAAGTTCAGATTCTGCATTTTATATTTCCTGCACTTACATGCCAGCAAGCCCAGGCTCAGACTCTCCGGAAGTCTTCCACCAAGTCCTTTGAGCCCCCTTGCTTCTACAGTTTGTTTTCCAGCATCTCAGCTTTCTGCATTCCTGTCAGTTAGCACAAACTCAGTCAGCACCTCTGTTAGCAGAAGAGCTTCTTTATCTACTGTTGACCTGGGTCAGGCATGGAGCACTGGAGTAAGATGATAAACATATAAGGACAATTTCAAGCCACTCACAAGTAATTATTTTGAAAAGTCAATTGAAAAATCAAAGTCAAAACTAGATGCTCATATTTAATGGTCATACTGTCTGAACAGGGGGTGATGTCTTTCCTGTGCTGAAATGGGGAAGATTATTGGAGCAAGAGATATGAGGTAGAAATAAAGTTTTATTTGAGGCATATTAAGTTTGGAATGCCTATCTGGCATACAAAGGAAAGGCTGAATAGGTATGATATCAGGTGCCTGACTTTATCTGTGTTTTCAATTTGGATATCCAAACAGGTCCTTAAAAACATCTATCTAACAGTCCCCTTGTTTATAGCCTTTATTCAAGTCAGAGCAGAAGCTATGATTTATGTTGTCCACATAGTTTTTCTTTCTTTCTTTCTTTCTTTCTTTCTTTCTTTCTTTCTTTCTTTCTTTCTTTCTTTCTTTCTTTCTTTCTTTTATTTTATTTTATTTTTTTTTTGGATACATGGTCTCTCCACGTAGCCCTCAGTGGCCCCAAACTCAATATGCAGAACAACATAGCCTTGGACTTACAGAAATCCACTATCTCTGGCTCCCAAGAGCTGAGATTAAAGGCCACCACATTTGACTCTTATCCCTACAGTTCTTTTGTCTCATTTTACAGAAAATAATTCCCCCAGAGACAGACAGGCAGTGTTCAAATACTGTTAACAGCAAAAATGTAAATGTTTTCAGCCTTTAAACTTAGCTCTCTCACCTTCAAAGATGTCTAACAACCTCATGAGATTTGGAAGGAATTAATGGGAAACACGTCTGGAACTGCCTAACCTTGACCACAGAATGCCTAATTCTATTACACACATGAACACTTAATCTTGCAAATCTTACCTATAAGACAATCTTTTTTAATGTTATAAGAGGTTGAATCACATGTCTGTGTATGAACTGGGGTTAGGGAAGCTCCTGAAATGCCAGTAGAAGTGTTATGTCTGACAGGAAGAAGCAGCTCATGAAGATGATATTAGACCATAAGGGTGCCTGTGGTCAGCCTCTTTGGGTACCAGGTGCAGCCTGTAGTCAGCCTCTTTGGGTACCGATTGTAGCCTGTGGACAGCTTCCAATCTTCTGAGAATCCTGATGGACTGTTTGTACCGTTCCTGTTAGCTCATCTCTCTTTGTCTTTCACCTTCCTATGGGTCACCCAAAGTCTTTGTAGATTTGCTAACTCTTCTCCCTTTGGACATATTTTGTTGGCATTGTAATCTTGAGGTTATATACCTTAAACTGAGCAATAAAACTAAGGAATGCTAATGCTAAACTAAAGAAGGCAAGGACTGAAAAAGATTGGTCTTTGCCTATAGAGGAAGTGACATTGATTAGATTCTTTCTTTCTTTCTTTTTTTTTTTTTGCCACAAACATTTGCCTGTGGTTTTTATTTTAGTTGTGGTGTAGGTCTTGGCTTCTATGGAGACTTAATTGTATCCTATTGACCCGTGGGCTCCCAACATTATTCTAGTAATACTTCTTTTGTACAAGTCTTTAAAATAGTATCTTTCTCTTGCAAAGAGTAATCTGGGACAGATGTTATTATAAACATCTTCTTAAGGTCGAAGTCCTTCTGAGATCTGGGGCTTTACTGAGTGCAGGTAGAGTTTGGTGCTCATAAAAGTCAGAACAGGCCAGGCAGTGGTGGTGCACGCCTTTAATCCTAGCTCTCGGGAGGCATAGCCAGGCGGATCTCTGTGAGTTCGAGGTCAGCCTGCTCTACAGAGTGATACAGAGTGAGATCCAGGACAGGCACCAAAACTACACAGAGAAACTCTGTCTCAAAAAAACAAAACAAAACAAAAAACCAAAAAAGTAAAGTCAGAACAGAAGTCCTTATTTGAAAGATGCCAGAATTCAAGGTGTTGAGAGAGTGAAATCTTTGCAGAAAAGCCAAGACACCACAGGAAGTTTATCGAAGTGAAATCTGTGGCAGTAGATGCCAAGCATAGGGGTATGGTAATAGGAACCAAGACTGAGAATAAGTCAAGGCCAGCAGTGGAGGTCTGGAAGGGAGGGAGCTGAAACAGCAATGGATGACTTCAGGCTAGCTTTGCTTAGCTTCCTTCCTTTGATTTATCCTCTGTGTGCGATGGTGACCAGAACAGTCCAATAGCTCTGACTAGGCAGGGGAAGGAGGGTGCCTTTTCTTTCTGCAGCTTCCTTCCTACCTGTAGCTTTTACTCCTACACCTTTGCAAACTCATCGGATTTTTGCTTCAGCACAAGCTGGGTTTGTTTCTCTTTCTATCAGCAATCCTTTCTCCATTCTGCTAATGGTATATGTTTTGACTTTTCGTGCACAGTGAATTTAATCAGTTCTATAATGCACACTTGATACCGTAACCCCAGTTACCAATGTAATTGTATCATTTGTATTAGTTACTCCTACCTGTAACATCATGGTTTTGACAAAAGTGATGTTTTTCTTTTTGAATATCAGATGAAATTATACTAGTTTTACAAGGTTTGTAAATCATAATATCAAACAATAATGTATGCTCAGTTCGAAAGATACTTTATATAAAATGAGAACCACCTCTTCAGTCCTCCTCTGTTTATTTATAATACTAGGTACTTTGGACATTCTCTCTATGATACAAGTGATACAAAAATCTTGGGCCTTGGGTTGCTGCTCAGTAGTAAAGCACTTTCTTGGCATAAAGGCAATCAGTTCCCGGACCACAAAAAAGAGAAAAGTAGCAGTAAAAATTAGTCATTTGTTTCTTAGAACATTTCAGAATAAAGATTGATTTTCTGTGAACTTCTACATATATTGCTACTAGTAATATACTTGATATTTTGTGCTATACAATGCGTGCTTTTAAAACTTAACAAATGGTGCCACATCCCTCTTCCTTCATTTTTAGCAAGGGCATTCCCTCCCTAAGCTCCTGCTCACATTCACTGTCAGAAAATGAAACAGAATGTTAGTTACAATAACCCATTTCCAGACACTATGGGAAGACACGTGACTGAACTACAAATGCATTTGTTTTGCATAAAATCACTCCCTGTTAGTAAAACTGAACATAGCAAAGTCCCATATTCAATATAATTATGTGCATGAATTTTTGAATACTATACTTTCACATAAGGAGTATATAAATTAAATCTGGAGCAAGGATCTTTAAAAACCTGTGTTGGCTTCTGCAGTGCCATGCAGAGCTTTCCACAAGTTGCGCAGCATCGATTTTGGGCAATACCACAAGGAAATGTAAGCTATTTCGAGCCTGTTGAGATTGTCTCAGAAGGCTTCTGCAGAGTGTCAGCGTTTAGGAAGGAGGTAGAATATGAATGGTATTTAGAAATAAAAGCCTGATAGAGATCTTTTGCCCTGCTGCATAGAGTTGTTTCAGAGAAGTATTATCCTTTGTTTGCTTTGAAGCTTTGTCAGCCTGGAATCTAAAAACATATCGATTTGTTGTCAGTAGGTTGCCTATGCTGGATGGATCTGTTTTAGCTCTATTGTATGAAGCTTATTGTAGTCCTGCCTTGAGGCAGATAGTACTCGAAGATTTATCTCCACATCACCTTTGACACTTAATTCCTCTATACACCTTGGATATGATGCATACATAAAGGGTCAGAAGAGAATCTTATCAATATAAATGTATAAAATTTTGTCATGATATACTCTGGAAGCTATCTTTCTTTACTCCCTTTGCTAATGCTAAATGGTTAGGATGTGGTCTGTGGTGTCTCTTTAGAAGATAAGATGATAGCCATGTTGGATTTATCAGCTGTTAATTTTCCCTTTCTTACTCTGTATTGGGTTATCCAAATACCCAAAATAGAAGCTGACATATGGCATCTCTGTAGTACTGGATGCACATCTGCACCACAGGCAGGCACGGCTTCAAGTTTATTGAGTAGATTGCCTGTGTAAGTAAAATAATGCTTTATGATTATCCCATTAGTTTGAAATGAATCTTCATGTTATTGTAGTCTAGGATGCACAGTGTGTTCTGATTTATAAGAAACAGGAGAACCAATAAACCAAACGTTGCACTGAAACAAATTTCAAACAATATTTTTGTTCATTGGAAATTTCATACATTGATGCAATGTATTTTGATCATAAATCTGCCACCACTTGCTGTGGGATGGTCTGTATGTCAAATTGCTCTGATTGGTCAATAAATAAAACACTTATTGGCCAGTGGCTAGGCAGGAAGTATAGGAGGGACTAACAGAGAGGAGAAAAGAAAGAACAGGAAGGCGGAAGGAGTCATTGCCAGCCACCACCATGACAAGCAGCATGCGAAGATGCCGGTAAGCCATGAGCTACGTGGCAAGGTATAGATTTATGGAAATGGATTAATTTAAGCTATAAGAACAGTTAGCAAGAAGCCTGCCACGGCCATACAGTTTGTAAGCAATATAAGTCTCTGTGTTTACTTGGTTGAGTCTGAGCGGCTGTGGGACTGGCAGGTGACAGAAATTTGTGGTGACAGAGATTTGTTCTGACTGTGGGCCAGGCAGGAAAACTCTAGCTACAACCACTATTTTCCTCTAGCTCCCCCAGTATAATTTACCCTATATTTCTCCCAACTTTATGTCTTCCTTTTTAATTGTTATTAACAACTCCCTGAGTTCAGTTAATGTTGCTCATATGTGCATAGGAGTGGCCCCATCCTCTGGGGCATGGGCAAGGTAGCAGGGGTAAATGCTTAAAGGAGCCACAGAGGTAAGAGTGTTGGAGTAGAGAGAACAGGAGGAGAGTTTCATGGATCTGTGATGCTGTATTTGGGAAACCTGTACCCAAAAAAGCAACAATGTTCTCTCTCCTGCTTCCTCTTCTCCCTATTTTTAGATTGGGTTTTACTGGGTGACTTAATACCCAAGCATAAGTAAGTCTGTTCACTTCAAGAGTGGCAGTTTGCATGACTACTGGGAGGGGGCACTTTGTCAGCAGCTACAGGCCTTCTCTTTCACTCATTGTAAGATTGTCCAGGGATGCTGGCTCTACACCTAGAACTAGATTTCTAGAATTCTCCTTTGTAAAGAGACATATCCAACTCTGAGTCTGCCACTAACAGCGTGGACTCCCTCATCTTGCAAGCACTTCTAAAACTTCTCATTAATGTCTCCTCATGTCTTTTTGTAACAGATGCCATGAATGCTGGCAGGTTGCATGCCCAAACAAAACTCCAAACTATTGTGCTCATGTCTGGGCACCTTTAGCCTTCAAAATATTGATTTAAAAATTATCCAGGATGTTCTGTGTTATGTGCCATAGAAATATTTTCTGTATGTACCTGCTTACTCCCTTATAAGAAAAAAGGTCTAGAGTTTTTTTTTTTTTTTTTTTTTGTTGTTGTCAAGTTTCTTTATAATTTGTTAGTGATTTTCTTTTGATCTCAAAAGCTTCTTTCATGTTTATTCTTTATCCACACAGGATGCCAGCTTCAGTGGTGGTGATGACTGCAGGCCCTGATAAGTCATAAGAGAACATGAGCTTACAATGATGCTGAGCACAGATGAGAAAGCCAGGGCAGTTCCTAGGTTTTGATGGGCTTGGATAGCTAAGAGAGCATTGTTTGCTGAGGTATTGTCTGAACAAACATGGGACTGATAGAAAAGTATGGGTGCAAACAAAATGAAACAAAACAAAACAAAACATACAAAACAATCACCCCAGATGAAGAGAGAGGATATAACCCCCCAAGAACAGTGTGTATGGGGAATAGAAAGGTGGCTGAGAGGATGGCTTAGAAAAAGCAAAAGACATCGTGGCAAGGAGGAAGATATGTGGTACACAGGCCAGATCAGATGAGGCTTGAAGGCCCTGCAATTTCCTTAAAGGAGATTTTTATGATTCTGATTTTGCTGGGATGCTGCCGTCTGGTTTAAGACAGAGTCTGACATATTCAGATTAAATAGATTCACTTTCTCTTCTGTGTGAAGGATGGATATCAATTGGATTTATTTTATTCCCCTAGATTTCAACAGAAAGATAGTGTATAGGGTAAGCGAATTTGACGTTTTTGTTTTGTTTTTGTTTTTTCTCCCTCTTCCTATTTCTGTGGGTCATTAGCTTTGATCCAAGGACCTCTGACATTGTCTGGTTTCTTGGATTTGGGTTAGAAGAAAAGCTATGGAAATGTGTGTCTTGTAATTTGAGCATCTATAGCAAGAAGCCAAGTTTTCCAGGGCACATGCTTCCAATGTGAAAGTGTTCAAATGATATCTGTCTCGTAAAGGGGCAAGTACTCACTCTAGAGTCCACAGAACGAGGATGGAATTGTCAGAGACACAATTCTCAAGATTTTAAACTGTTTGAATAGTGTTGGTTATAATTTTTGTCTGCATAAGAGAGGTAGAAAGAACAAAAATAATTACTAGGCTTGGATGGAGACCTTGGGTGGATGATGCAAATACCAACTGAGACTGAAAAGAAAGAGTGGCTTTGGATAAATGTTTAGCCAGAAAATTAACACTCTTGGTTATTTTGTATTTGAGAACGCCATTCAAAATTTCATAGGGATTCCAAGTTTTACCCATTGTAAAATCTTTGGACAAAGTAAAGATTGACAATATTAACATGGAGTCAGAAGGTATTTTGTTCACTGCAATCATTCTCCACTTGAAAATCTTGCTTTCGTAGTGCTGGTTTCCTTTCTAATAACTTAAAAGAGCTGAATAAAATATCACATTCAACATAAAAAGCAAAAACTCACCTACTTGGCTTTCATGGCACCCTGTGGTATGACTGCTTGGCATATTCATATTCATCCATTTTTTCCGGGATGCAGATTACTGCTCTCAGATGAGGACAGCCTCCCTCCCAGAATATCCTATAAACCTTAGGAATTCCTCGCTCCAATATGCCTTTCTGTCATTATTTTCTGTGCCTGGAAACATTAGAACAGAAAGTTGGAGAGAACTTAGGTGGATGACGGAGCAGAAGGGCCTCGTGGGTTCTGCTAGTTATTGGCTGGTGACCTGGGGATTCATTAAACCTCTCTAGTCATCATATGAAAATGAATCTAATATTACCTGGTCCACGGGGATGTGGAGAGATTAAATGAGGGAATGCTTGCCTGCACTTGACACGCATTGCAGGTATTCCATAGACAATAATTTTAACAGTTACTGTGGGACATTACTGTACCTTTGCAAATGCAGAGACCTTAAGTGCCAACTCACCAAGCTCCTTATAGACTCTGAGGCTAATGAAGGCTATAATTGAAACCAGCAGTAGCGTCTTCAGAGATCCGCAGCAAGAATGAAAATTAAATGTAAATATCTACAAAGTACAGTCATCCCTCTGGGGCTGAGGTGGAAGTTGGTCTTAAGTGTAGCCTCTGCCTTGTTGTCAACTCTGACATCTTCTGTCTGAGTGCCTTCACTCTCTTTGTAAGTTCTCAGTTTGTCTGCTCATGAAGGACTTCTCTGTTGGCTCATACTTGGCGATTGTGTGTACCTATGGTTTACTTTGCTTTAGTCTATCCTAACTCCAGAGGAATTTTAGGCCACATGAACTGGGACCCTTAATTAAAATTTTATAACATTGCTGTAAATTTTCTAGAGACAGAAATTCTGTTTAGCTTGTCCATGATTTCTCTCTGGTCCAATCATCATTGTAGCCTGGGTGAGAAAAGAGGCTGCAGAGTCTTGGGATTACACCTTCATGGAAGATTTAGGCAGGGCAGTAGAAGATAAAAGGGATTTTGCATACAGGAAGCAAAGTGATTTGTTGTCAGGGTAATATGTTAAATAGAGAATAAAGGGACAATAAAAGTGTCTGAGATAACTAAGAATACATGAGGAACATAAAAACATAGGAACTGAAATAACATTCTCTGCAGAGGATCTGCAAACTCAGAAAACCGTATCTCTCTTTCTCAACCTGATTTTCCCCTTGGCACATTGGATACATTTACTTATTGAACATTACTGATTTTCTGTTTTGAATATTACCCGTTGTCCACTCACTGCAGACAACACTAACACACATATTGAACTAGGTTTTCTCTGACAGCACAGGACCAGAGCTCTGTGTGTTTTTCTCACTCCAATTCCTCTCCACTAACTTGGTTAATTGTGACATGGCAAGGCTCAGGATTCAGTCTTTGCTTTTCTTCTCCTCCTGCCGCTTTCATTTCCCCGGTGACCTCATCTAGTCTCAGAGCTATAAATTTCACGCCCATGCTGATATCTTCCAATTTGTATTTCTATCCAGGTCCCCACTTTGAACTCCAGACCCACATGGCTAGCTGTCCACTTGATCTATCAGCTTAGATTTGTAATGAGCGACTCAAATGTGACATTCCCCAAGTATTGCTCCTGATTTCACGTCTCGGTACATACCTGCTCTGATTACAGTCTCAACGAAGCTACCCCTCATTACATTTTTTCTGACCACTTTCCACTGTCTTTGGCCTTTTTTTGTGTGTCTCTTACCTGATTTGAAGTCAATGGTCAGTCATGCTTGCCCTTTCTTTTTAGTAATACATTGTCTGACTACTCCTCAGCTCCCCAGTCACGTCAAGACAACAGCCCGTCTGACCTGTGTTACTTCACTAAAGTAGCTAGTTTCCTTGCCTCATCTCTGGACTCAAACATTTGCCCTTCTCAATAGATTCCAGAGTGATTCTCACCAAGTCATCTATATTCTCAGCACAAAACTCTGCATTGGGGTCACAATCCATGAAGACTAGAAATCTGTGTTTCTACAGTCCTGGTAAGGTGCACAAGATCTGTGCCTTTCCCTTTACTTGGGACTTTACATATTATTATTTACCTTGGCTCCTTCTCTTGTTTCATGGATTTCTTTGCCTGTCCTTTAACATACCAGTCAAGCACAAGTCTCAAGGCATCTGTGCCTACATTTTTCTCAGCCTGAAAATCCTTTTTATGTTTCTATTCTCCAGTTAATGTACATTTGCTTGAATAGTATCTTGGTGAGGCTTTCCTTGCCAACATTTGAATGTCCTGAGTCTTCATCTTGAACTCTCTGATCCTTACTCTACCCCCAGCACTTAACCATGTGCTGAGATAGCCCACATCTCTCCTATATAAGGATGCAAATCTACTAGTCCAAGATTTCTGGTTATTCCATTCACTGCTCTGACCTCAGGACCTGAAAAGTTACCTGGAATTTTGTGGGACTCAATAGTAAAGAATACATGGTGATTTAGTGAGTGTATTAATGAATGAATACAGATATACCATTTTACCATGTTTTTATTTATTTTATTTATTTAACTCGGTGGGATATTCATAAACTGCTATTTTATTTACTTGTTTATCTATCTATTTATTTTTAATTAAGAAATGTTCCATTCATCCTACATATCGGTCACAGATTCCCCTGTCCTCCCACCACCTAGCCCTCCTCAACCCCCTCTCCCCTTCCCACCTCTTCCAAGGCAAGGTCTCCCATGGGGAATCAGCAGAGTCTGGCACATTCAATTGAAGCAGGTCTAAGCCCCTCCTCCCTGAGCCAAGGCTGTTAATAGACTACTATTATACCCACTTCAAAAGTGTGTCTCCAGGTCCTGAGTGTTTCTGGGATTCTAAGTAATTTACCCCAAAGAGCAGCAAAGTATATGCATTTTGATATCCAGGCCCCAAGGATACACTGTTTTGGTTCAAACAATTTATTTCCTGTTGATCTCTGGTAAGCAGTCAATTATGAACATGATATTACCTGGTCATAGAGCTGTCAGCACAATAGAAGTACTTACAGATGTCTGCATACCCAGCTGGGTGTTTGGTGAATGTTTAGATCACATACTTTTAGCAAAATCCACTGTATTTAAAAAGATGCTCCTCATCTCTTCCTATTGATTTAACAATATTCTGAGAGGACGTCGAACTTAATATACATATTTTATATTCACGTTTAACTCTGGTTTAGTGATGAGCACTTCAGTCCTACTGCTTTCCTGCACATCCGTGTAGTAACTGAATACTCACCTTAGCAGTCTACCTAGAATGTGAGTATCTCTAGGAGATGGCTTGCCTCCCAGTCATTCTTTCAGAGATGTATATTCTATTGATGAGATCTAATCAAGGCACTGCCTGAAAAACATCTGTGCTTGCTTAGATCTCTCCTAATTTCTTTGGTCTACAGTTGCCCTCCCAACTCCAACTTAAGATGACATTTCTTTTCATGTTTGATGTTCAAGGATTGTGAGATCTCTTCAGACAAACAGGATTTTGTTTGTCAGAGGCCAAATTCCATTTTACAGCTTTCAATCCCTCTCAGCTTTTATCTGAAGCACTCAAGGGTCAGCACAACATCATTTTCTTCTGTTCCTTTCTCTCAAATCCTTCTTCTGCCTTTAACTTATGTATCTTCTTTCATCTTGTTTCATCCACTCTTTAAAATCAGAAGTTGCACTTGGAGTAATATTTTTACAATATGACTTGATATATGATGTAAAAATGTTATTATATGGTAGATGATAATAATAAGATGATGGAAGTATTTATATTAAACTTCCTGGAAATTAAGTGGTAATGTACACTCCATCAGCAAGGCATTACTGTTCAGGGAGATATGATTTTCTTCCTTGTTACTAGAATAGGGTTTATTATTATTTTTTTATTGTACATTAACAAAACATTCCAATTTTACCCTATTTGCAAATCAAGCTTCATGTTCTAAAACAAGGAACTGGAAGAGGTTTTTATCCATAGTTTACTGCATTGCAATGATTCTGCGAAAATATCATTTTCATAATCACTCTCCCCCCAGTACCATTGCCATCAAGTTAAGAAATACACAAATATTTACTTAGAAATCTCTATAAACATAAAAAGTTTATGACTGAAATGTATTTAGTCTTTTCTCCCAGGGCCTCCTAAGAGAAATAGTCATTTTGAAGTGGAAGAAAATGATGTCAAGTTTTCAGAATTCATCTGCAGGTCTTAATAACAGGAGCTGTAGAGGGTGGAGGGAAGCCAGAACATAGAGTGTGCGGTGGCCTTCACAGAAGTCAGGAGGGCTATAAACAACAGAAGCAAAGCTGTGGCATGGGAAGTAATGCTCCTGTCTAACTTGTCAAGTACTAATTAGAGCACAACTGCTCTTTTGTGGTCATTCATTCTGTTACAAATGTGTCTACTCTTAGTCCAGTTATATTGAGGGAGCAGGTGTCTTACCACTGCCCATAAGTCAGCAAGATTTCCTTTTTTTTAATCTTTAAAGATTTATTCTATCTCTATGTATTTGTATGTGCGTATCTCTCTTTCTCTCTGCACATGTATACATGGGTACCTGCAGAGCACTAAGGAAGGTGTTGATCCCCTGGAGCTGGGATGCCAGATGGTTGGGAGCCACCTGACTTGGGAGCTGGAACACAACGCCCCAACCCTTTGCAGGAGCAGCAAGTGCTCTTAACTGTGGAGTTCTCTCCTCAAGTCAAGACTTCTTTTTATAATCCTTTAACAATTCAAAAGTAAACTTCAGAAAACATCTCATAATAGAACAACGAAGATGTTCACAGGAGAGTAGAAGGTCAAAGAGATGGAGGAAACGGGGGAGGGAAGCCATGTGAGAGCTCGTTCCCATTGCAGGGTTCCTTCTTGTAAGCGCTGCTGATGGCACACTGTTAAGTAGGCAGATTGCTAATGTCATCTGCATGCATTAAGCCTGTTAGTTTGCCAACCAGAGACAGGAGTCATGTAGAGAATCAAACAGAGAAGTATTGCTTCTACTTTGGGTTCTTGCTCCTTATTGGCTTGGTAAATGTTCAACCAATGTCATAAGCACAGCGATGTGGGCAATTAAAAGTTTCAATATTTTCCATGTCAAATGAATATGGTGAAATTGAAGTGAGAACTTTTCATATTTGAATTTTATTAGCTGACTAGTGATGGAGATAGGTATAACTTCATTATGTCTGGCTCAGTTACCTTTGTAAATTCACATATTGTACTGAGTTGGATTGTAGCAAGTCAACGGTTCTATAATTTTATTGCTCTGTTAATGATTCTTTGTTTTTGGTTTTGCTCACATACATATCTATAAGTTTGTGCTACGCATATGTCATGTATATGTGTGTCAAAATGTATGTGCACGTGTGTGGAGAGGACCAAGACTGACATCAGGTGTCTTCTTTGTCACTCTCCATCTGACATAATGAAACAGGGTCACTCACTGAGCCCAGAGCTTGGTATTTCTGGTTTTCTAGCTGGCCAGCTCACTTTGGGGATTCCTAGTGTCTGCTTCCTAAAGACTGGGATTATAGGTGCGCTGCCATGCCACCTTGTTCTACTGGAGATCCATGCTATTGAAGCTATAAATCTCTGCAGCTGCTACCATAAATAGAACTACTTTATGATATAGGGATAGTGACTCTCAACTACCCTCCGTAGTTCACAAATAAGATTTCTGTGCCCTGACTGCATTAGCTTGTTGACTCTGTATAGAGTGCAGAAGAAAGATCAGTTTTATGCAGTTTCTATATGAGCCACAAATGTCTTGGCAAGACAAAAGTTCATCTGTTTGGAGCCAGTACAGATAAAGCAGCACAAATCATCACTGCTCTGAAGAAAAGTGAAAAACAGAAAAGGAAATGAAATATTTTGTTTTAAAAGGGTGGCAACACTCCTGGTATTTTCTGTTTATATCTTAAAGTAGAGAGCTAAGATTCCTCCACATTATCTTTACTTATTGTATAAATGTGGCTCCTTTCATAAACCTACCAGTGTCAGTGGAGGCACTTAGATTGCTGGATCATGCCTCGTTTTAAAAACAATACTCTGTAGAAACATTGGAAAACCAGATTCACAAAGAAAAGTTTGTTTTTCCTTCAAGGGTTCTTATATTATGAATACCCTAGCTAGGAGACAACTGGGGAATTTCCCCTTTCAGGTGTCAAGAGGAGTTTGTCCTTCTGCAGTGGTCACTGTGATGAAGCCTTGCAAGGCCTTCCTCAGTCCCACCATAAGGGCTGACTGAAGAAGGATGTGTGGCATGGCCTTGAGGAAAAATGCTTACTGGGGGCTCTAGAGAAAATCCTGATATTGATCTGGCATCAGAAGGGGCTCCTGTAGTGCTTGAGGTGATGTTCTGTGAAGGATAAATTGGTAGAATTATTTAGGAAGAATTGAGTTCCATTTTCCATGGTGACTAAACCAGAAATGCTTTAGGAGGGAAAAGCTTATTATTTCAGGCATCTCTAGAGGCAGTTGGCAACATTCTGAATGTGTTAGAGGCTCGCCAGATATTGAGACAGTAACAGGCTCCTTTAGTGTCTCAGCTGCACAGTGGGAGGGCGATGTGTAAGTCAGTTAGTCCTGTAGCAACACCAGAGAGCGCTGGGGAGGAGTAGTCATGTGTGTATTAATTTGGGTGGCCCTTGGTTATCTTAGGTCAAATGAAAGATGAGAAGAAATTTAGGCAGAAAAGTAGACATTAATTTTATGGTAGTTTTCTGCTGAAGACAAAGTCAGATGGTGACAGGCTTCAAGCTCTTCTGCTTTCTTTATATATGCTCTGACTTGATGAGCAACACAGATGTGAACCCAACAATTAGGCAGCCTGGTTATCTGGGTTACTTCTCAACAAGCCACAGAAGTGACTCTGAGAACCTTCAAGGCTCAGCAGCAGGGGACCATGAAGGCTCAGAAGGCATGGTGTATTTTTCCATTTCAACAGCCTCCCACACTCCCAACTCAATATCTCACAGACTGTGGTGACAAGCAAAGTTTTCTGAAGAATTCAGCCTGATAGTCACATATAATCTGTCAAGGTAATAACTCCCTTAGGGTTTTAGGGAGAAGACTATTTCCAGCCTGACATTTAAGAACGCTGCTGGTTACAGCCTGTGTCCTACCCCTCGTTTCAGAGACTGGGATCCAAATGCTTCACGGTATGTCGGCAAACTACAAATGCAAGATGGCATCAGGATACAGCTATCATGCTCCAAGCACCCTCTTCAAACAGCGCTAGGGGTCACAGCTGGGACAGAGAGAACCACTTTTTGTTAAATCAGGCATCCTTGTTGACACAGCTTGACTCTTATTGCAACAACATAAAAATTATGGAACTTACTGTGCTAGTCAAGAGGCCATTAGACTCCTCGGGAAATCAATCACAATTTGCTGTTTTTCTGACATTTTAAATAATTCTGAGATTTAACTAAGTGTGCTTGGATGTTATCTGGTATCATAATTATCAGAACTGTTTTCCTAAGTGAAAAAAAAATCCCTGGAGGAGGAAACAATCATAAGATTTCTGTAAGAAAATGACGGTATGAGTTAAAATTTTTATGTTTCAGACATGTTCCCCTACCCCAGTAGTTCGCAACCTCTGGGTCTTGACCTCTTTAGCAGACCTCTGTCTCCAAAAATATTTACATTATGGCTCATCACAGTAGCAAAATTTCACGTAGGAAGTAAAAATGAAAATAATTGTATGGTTGGGGGTCACCACAAAATGAGGAACTGTATTAAAGGATCATAGCATTAGGAAGGTTGAGAACCACTACTCTATCCCCTCTTAGATATGAGCCAAGGTTCTGATGCATGCTTTCATCATCTTGAAAGGAGAGATCTGAAATTCAGCCTCATTAAGTGGATGCCTTCAGGTTTCAGTATGGCTCCTCTTCGTTTGCTCAGTGTATGGTGCTCCATTCCCCAAATTCATGGCTGCCTCCTGCGCATGGAATTCTCTTTCCTCTATAACAAGTTCTGTAACTGTTTCTGAATGCTCCCCCCACCCCCCGCCATACATTTGGTCTTCCATTACTTGGTTCAGTTCAAACATCATTTTCAGGAATTTTGCCTTTGTAATTCTGTTTTTACTGGAATCTAGGGACATACAGTCACTGTCAGTAAAGTATTATAAAAGGAGATTCAAGGACACACTTACAATGGATAAGTAAAGGTAGCAAGAGTATCACACATAACAATACTTCTTGGCTCTTTCCTGCTAACAGCATTTAATCCTGCACTCTCTTCCAACACCACCTGCCAAGTCACTCTCTGTTCTGCTAATGTCAGAGTTCATGCTTTTTGTAGTTGCTCCTAATAAGCAAAGGTCAAAAGGCTTTCAATTCAAAAGCACGTCTTTTTGCAGCAAACAGCGTATTTTATGAAGATAGTATTGTGTACCCAATAATTTATTTTTAGTTTCAGGGTGATTGCAGTACAATTATGTTACTGTCTAGACAGTATTAACTCCCAGACAAGGATGTGGAAATATTTGGGGATTGTCTTGAGGGTTTGGTTACTGTTTTCTGAGATGATCTCACCATAAATGTGAAACATGAACTGCTAGAGGCACTAGCAAAGAAGGCTGAAACCCAAGGAGGGAACATCTATTGCAAGAGGACCAGAGGGGTCCAGCAGGGAGGATACCCACTTAAGGGATGAGGAGAGTCACATCAGGGGACAAGATTCCTCTCAACCACAGAAGGAGGACACTCACCTTAAAGGATGAGAGTCATCAGAGGGAGGGCACTCAGTCAAGGAGGCAGCTATCCGGGCAGCTACTGACCTAAGAGGATGATGAAAACTAGCAGGAAGGACTTTCACTTATGGGGATCAGAAGAAGCCATCAGGGAGAACACTGACCTAAGGAAACAAGAAGGAGCTGCCAGGAAAGACACCTACTACTTAAGGTAATAAAAAGGAGCCATTATGAAATATGCCCATGGGAATCAGAGGTAATCATGATTCTGTTAAGGGGATGAGGGGGAGACTGTGCTAAAGCCGAAGTAAAAGTGTGTGTGTGTGTGTGTGTGTGTGTGTGTGTGTGTGTGTGTGTGTGTGTGTGGTTAGTTTGCATTTACAATTGTCTCCTGAAGATGATGTTAAGGCTTAGTCTCTAGTTCATTGCGTTATTAGAAGGTAGCATCCTTTAAGAAATGGTACCTCAAAGGACGAAGTTAGGTCTTCATATTTTTGAATGGAACTGTGGGACTCCAGACCTTTCTTCTGCTTCTTTATCTGTCTTTGTTTTGAGGCAATGCCATTTCCTAAACCACTTGTCTGCCATGATTGTCTACCTTACACAAGACCTACAAGTCATGGGAATGATAAAGCCACAAGGGACTTATGTCTCTAAAATGGACAAAGTAGACCTTTTGGGGTTCTCTCTCTCTCTCTCTCTCTCTCTCTCTGAATAGAAAGTTGACAAACTAGAATATTCAGGGGTCATCAAGTTAAGGGAGGTAGGGACCTACCAATGACTGTTAGTGAGGCTGGAAATGGCCTAGAATATTCTTTACTCTGGACTTGCAACATTCCAATCATCTTGAACTCCACTGAGGTTCTACTCAGTTCATTGGCTTTGTAAAAGGCTCAGTAGAGAATTCCTGAGTTTCTGACTCTATACTTGGAAAAACTTACTATATGCAAAGCTGCTTAAATCAAATATTTGTGTTATAATTGGCAGAAAAGTCAAGGTTGGTAGTTTCTATTACATGATTTCCCCTCTATTTTTAATTTTGAAATTTCTTACTTTTCCCAAGTATCTACAGCTAACACAAGTAACATACGTAGTATTTATTTGATAAATATAGATAACCATTTTCTTTTTTTTTTTTTTTTTTTTGGTTTTTCGAGACAGGGTTTCTCTGTGTAGCTTTGCGCCTTTCCTGGGACTCACTTGGTAGCCCAGGCTGGCCTCGAACTCACAGAGATCCGCCTGGCTCTGCCTCCCGAGTGCTGGGATTAAAGGCGTGCGCCACCACCGCCCGGCTCTAGATAACCATTTTCAATGAAAAGAAAAGATACTTAGTTTATAACTTAGTTTTTGCCAGCATACTATCTGTAGTTTTGTTTTTATATTTTATAACATAAATTTTATAACCATAGTTATAAAACTTTTACCAGTTGACACGTTGAAGTAAATTTCTAAATGTTCCTTATGTTTACAGAATACATGACAGGCCAGAATGGCTAAGATCAAAAACACTGAAGACAGCTTATGTTGGAGAAGATGTAGAGAAAGGGGAACATTCCTCCACTGTTGGTGGGAATGCAATCTTGTACAGCCACTCTGGAAATCAGTACGGTGGTTTCTCAGAAAATTGGGAATAAGTCTTCCTCAAGACCCAGTTATACCCAAGGAATGCTGCTCAATCTTACCACAAGGCACATATACACAATGGAGTACTACTCAGCAGTAAAAAACAATGATATTGTGAAATTTGCAGGCAAATGGATGGATCTAGAAAATATCATCTTGAGTGAGGTAACCCAGACTCAGAGGGACAAACATAGTATGTACTAACTCATAAAAGGATACTAAATGGGAGGGAAGGGATGGCCAGACTGCAACCCACCAGAGAGGCTAGCTAATAGTAAAAGACCCTAGGAGGGGCACATGGATGATCCTGTGAAGGAGAAGTAGAAGAGATCTACATGAATGAACTGGGTGGAGGGGGTGGCAGAGGGCGAGGAGTGGGGGAAAAGAACATAGGGAAATGGGAGGGTCAAGCTGGAACAGGGACAGAGTAGGACAGCAGAGAGGAAGATAACATGATAGATGAGGTCATCATGGGAATAGGAAGAGGCAGGGTGCTAGGGAGGCTCTCTGGAATCCACAAGGTTGACCCCACCTTGGTCTGCTGGCAGTGGTCCAAAGGATACCTAGACTGGTCTACTCTGGTGACCAGCCTAGCAAATAACCTAGCTGTCATCATAGAGCCTTTGTCCAGTGACAGATGGAGGCAGATACAGAGATCCATGGCCAGGCACCAGACTGAGCTCCGGGAATCCAATTGATGAGAGAGAGGAGAGATACTGCAGGCAAGGGACGACAAGATCATGATGGGAGGACGTGCAGAGATGACCGGCCACACTAGTGGAAGCCCATGAACTGTGGACTGGTGGCTGTGGAGCCCCCGTGGGACTGGACTAGGCCCTCTGGATACGAAAGACGGTTGTTTGGCTCAAACTGTCTGGGGGGCACCAAGGCAGAGGGATCAGGATCTGTCCCTGGTCTATGGGCAGGCTTCTGGAACCTGGTGCCTGTGGTGTGAAACCTTGCACAGCCTTAGTGCAGTGGGAAGGGGCTTGGACCTGCCTAGGCTCAGTGTGCTGGGCTCTGCTGACTGCCCATGGGAGACCTCGATTTGGGGGATGTGGGGGTGTGGGGTGGCTTGGGAAAGAGGACTTGGGGGGTGCGAGGAGGGAGGAAGGGGGTTTGTGGATAGTGGAGTGAGTAGAAAATTTCTTAATAAAGAAAAATGAAAAAAATAGTAAAAAGAAAAAGAAAAAAAGAATACAGGACAGGCACATTCCTTCTGTGGCTTGTCTCATTTCTCCTAGTTTCACATGGGATTCTGGCTCTGGTGGGGCAGGTCATTCCATGAATGATTCAGATCCTTTCCTGCTGACAGTGTCCCAGTGTCTCATCTCAGGGATCCTCCCCTATCTCTGCCCCCACCAACACATCAGCCTTTTGCTTCTAGTCACGTGGAAGAGCAGACATTCCAAGGGACTTTTTCAGGAAGAGGGTCCCAGGATTAACATATCTGCTGGGGATCCCAAGGGTGCATTCTGAGATTGTTGTGAGTGTTTTGCTCCAGAATGGCTCCAGATCCTGTGTTTTCAGTGGTATTCTTAGAATAGATCCCTGCCTGGGCCTTTTCTCTTTCCCTCCTGCTCTGCGGGAATTCCTCTTGAATATACTGCTTGAGCACAAATCTGCCTCTTAGGCTTGGCTTTTGAGAACAAAATTTTCTTCCTTTCATTGAGGTCGTGGAACAATTACTTGGGGAACTAAAATTATCCTAGAGGGGGCTAGAACCTCCTTTTGGAAGCTGCTGCAGATAGAAGGAGGATGTGAGTTCTATTCGGCATCCTAGCTGAGATGGAGCTAATGTGGCAGTTACGGTTTGTCTTTTGCCCATGCTTTATCATATACACATTGTTTATAAATACCATTTGAAAGCAAATCTCTGCATTTCCCACTGTGATTTCAATTCCACAAGGTTCCAAAGCAGCTTAAACCATTTTCTGGTGTTGTAATTGGGTCTGTAATAACCCTTGGGGAACAGAGGGTAGAACAGTTATTGAGGACAGGCACAAATCACAGCTCAGCGTAGATCTTCCACATGTGCTGGTAAGTACTCCACTACTGGGCCACATTTCCAGCCTTAGCAAAGTATATCTGGTTTTCCAGATCTCATGCCAAATTGTGAATTAGATCTAACCCAATTGTACTGAGGAAGTGAATGCTATTGTAGGAACCTACTGAACCTAAGCTGCTGTCTGCTTTGCATCATTATGTGTGAAGCAAGTTTTGAAAGAGGAAAATAAATACTAACAAGTTCTTCTTGGAGGTCCTCATCCAAGTGGGAAACAGGACAGGGGATGGGCAAATAGAAATAAAAATATTTCATTTGTTTCTGATATTCATGACTGAAGTTTATGACTAGGCATATTTATTTCTCCCCACAAGTTTCTATTCTAAATGTATGAGCTGGCAGCTGAGCACCACAGTGAAAAAAGATGAGGAACTGGGCATCTTCTGCCTAGGTTTTTTTTTTTCTCCAAAACCCAACATAAGTCAGTCAGTTCATCTGCGGAGAGGATATGAAAAGACCATGAAGGCTAAGTAGGAGTTGGGCACTGGAAGCAGGGAACAAGTTATCTTTACACAACGTCATCAGTCATTATTCATTCATCAATGGCAGCTGTGGAGTGACCAAAAGCTTTCTGGTACATAGCAGTTAGTAATGAGCAAGGCAGGATACTCCCTGCCTCTCTCTGCTGGCTAGCATCTGAAACACTAAAGCATTTCCTGTACAAAATGAAGTATTTTTTTTAAACTTTTAAAGTCATAGCAGAGGATGGTAAAATGTGAATCATCTAATATGAATGAACTGTAAACTCCAGGCTATGAGCTCCATGAAGTACATAGGTAAAGCTTCCGACTGTATCATGCCGTTAGAAGAGATAAACTAATGTCTGACTCTGAGTGACTCTTCTGCCTGCAGAAAAGTATTTATCATCTGCTTCAAATCTCTGCATCACTGCTCTCACTCCAAAGCAGAACAGATGCTTTACTTACAAAACCTGAATCTCATTCTCTATCACTCACAGAAGCATTGTTTTTCTCTCTTCCTCCAAAACCACAATTAACGTACTCCTCGTTCTATTCTATCATCCATCTGTCATCTATCCATTTATCATCTATATCTATCATCTATTTATCTACCTTTCTATCATCTATATCTATCATCATCAGAATTTATCATCTATTTATCAGTCTATCTATCTCTCTATCTGTCCATAATCTATCATCTAGTCTTCATCATCATCTTTCTTCTATTAATCTATTGTTTACATATCCTCTTATTCTTTCCACAGAAGCTTCTTTAATGTTAGCATAAGAGCCCATATTCGTGATTTATTACCCAGTGGCCTGTGTCATAATTTTCTTTTCTTTACTGTGTTCCCTTAGCCTTATAGTCATCCTGAGTACAATCCAGCTTCCCAAGGGTTCCACACAATGTGCCTGAGCCTTTGCACCCGAAGGTCTGATTTCCCAAGATGCATTTGTCCTTCTTTCTTTGGGGACCCCTTACCTTTCTTTCCTTTTAAAGAAGACATGGTCTAAACTTCACCTTCAGGTGGCCAAGATTTGACTAAGTTGTTAAGAACAATTGTCCTTCTGGAAGAATGGGCTTTGTTTTCTCACAGGTGACTCACATCCATAACAACAGTTCCTGGGAATATGATGCTCTCTTCTGACCTCCACAAGCACCATGCACACGGTGTGATGCACATACATCAATGCCAGCAAAACAGGCAAAAACATAAAAATAAATGATAATAGTTTAAAAATTAAAAAGAAAGGTTATCTACAGGTTTGCTATTCTTACTCATCTAGAAAACCAATTCCTCAAGGTGTTCATGTAGAACTCTCTGGATTTCTCTGTGAGGATGTATGATGAGCCTCATTACAGGACATGTATTCTTCAACAGTATGGACCAGTGTCATCAGTGCAGAACCAAAAGTCTCACTCGGGGCCTTTCTTGGTAGAGGCTTAACAAATAATTCTGATTGAGAAAGGATGGCTAAAGTCTATTCTAAAACTGTGCATGTGATTTTTAGTCATATATCGTATACAGAAGTGCTTTTTGTAGAAACATATATTTATTTAAAAACTGTTCAATCTCTTTGCCTACACCTAATGGTAAACGCACCTTTTCAAAGAGGTAAAGAGGGGAGAGGAAAACATTTTTTTTTTAATGTAGAGGCTGGGACTACATGAGTAATATATGGTGTATTCTGTGGGTTGCCACTGCTCACAATTGAAAGAAGAGAGGAAAAGGAGGAAGAAAAGGAATAGAGAAGAAAGAAAAGTAAAAATGAAAAAGATTTACAAACAAAAATAGTGGAGAAACAAAGATGGGGATGAAGTAAGTGAATTGAGGATGGTGAAGTGCTTGGGGAAATCTGATGTACATAAAAATACAATTTCAGACATAAGACGGTTGTGGATCAAGGAAGACGAATTCTTCAGATTCACCAAATAATGAAGCTTCTATTTAATATTTGTGATTGTCCTGTGAGAAGTAAGATAAAATAGTACAGAATTATTAAAACAACAAGTGAATTACCAAATTTTTTTCCATAGCAGAAAAATTCTCTCCCTAAAACACCTTAAACATTTTAAGAGTCATTTTGATCCAGGGAGCTGAGCATAGTGATTCTGGTGAGACCTGGGCCATCTGAGCTCCATTACATAATAATTTGCTTATCTATTTCATTACTCTGATAGTTTATTTTTCCTCCTTCATATATCTGTTATTTCTTCCACTGAAATCATCCTACTTTAATAACTGATTTCTATATATACAAATAAATAATATATAAATGTAATAACCAGTCAGTGTCAATCATGACTGATACAACAATAGCATTGTCTACTTTTTGAGGTCTGGTTCCATATTCCCAACTCCCTACTAATTATACAATATTTTTTTTTAAGTGAAACATGCTTTGAAGGAAACTCTCAGCTCCCTATTGATTAAGAAGTATCAAGATTAAACTAGACATATTTCATTAGTGACTCGAGCCTGAATCTGTGTGAATGTAAACTCAAAATCTACAGGGATGGCAGAGGATAGATGTTCTGTGAACATTTGCTAATGAGGGTGTGAGCTGGATTGAGGAAGAGGCTGTAGAATTTTGTGCTTGCAGAAGGCAGGAGAGTCAGTATCTGCTGTGATATCTTTGTTGGCAAGGTACCCAGGAACTGGCCTGGGTAAAGCAGTAGCTAACAGAGTAACTCACACTGCTACTTAAGCAAATTACTATTTGCAGTGCTCTTTATTTAAGAATGTCTTAATATCAACTATTAGGTGTTTTGAACAGTAGTGGGAAAGAGACAATTGCTAGCCTTCTGCTAAGCACTCTTGCTTGCCCCAGTTCACTGTCCAGGGACTCCAGGGACGTTCCAATAGCACGGTGATGATGGCTTTCTCCTTTGCTTCTAGTTTAAAGGGAATTTTTAATATTACACTTAGAAGACATTTATTGCTCTTATTTTGACTCTGCCATGCTTTATCAGGTCAGTCACTACCCTTTTGGAAACTGCTTATTAAAAATTTACCTTCATAGATATGAAGCCAAAGTAACAGAAAAGGAGCTATCCCAACAACACAAGCCTTTCAATAACACAGAGTGGAATGAACATTTTTGTGATATTGAAATACTTACATAATTGCTGCCTACGAGACTGAACTGAGATGAGCTCATGATTCATCTGCAACATATAAACCAGTAGGAGGAATGGCTTCAGCTTGGGAGGCTGAAAACTTCTGATGAGAAAAGGCTTAAGTCTCTGAAATGAAATATTTTGCAATTCTAATTAGAGTCAAATCACAGCAGATCTGTTAGTTGCAATTTTTATATTTGCATTTATACCTCAGACTTATAGATATATTCAGAAGAACCCCTAGGAATTCCACTATTTTCCATAAGGCTTTCAAATCTGCAGAAATGACTACAAGCTTTTAACTATTATGAACTAACTCAAAGATTTGATATACTGCCATGGTAAGGTCATTGTTGAGAAAAAACATTACGTTTTCCTTTGGTTCAGTTAAACTCAAGCTTATATCACCAATTATTGCCTAAAACTGATGCTCCTCTTTGGGAAAAACTTTAGATAATATAATTTTGTGTTTTGAGTTATGATTGAGATTTAGTGTTAATATAACCAAATAAAAACTATTCCAGAATATAGAATTCTGGCATAAGGAAGCAGTCAGGAGTTCTTCCTTGGTAGACTACTTTGTTGAGATTTTGGGTAAATTATCACTTTATATTTTGGGCTTCTTTTCTGTTTAATGGCACCACTAATGCCCCCTCATTAAAATAAATGTGAGAATTTGAATGTGCAAATACAATAAAAGGTTTTGTAACCTTTATATCTAAGGCTCAGGGAAAATTGTAGAAGAGGAATGGAAAGATCATTAAGAGCCAGAATATCTGAAATGTGTTGTGAAATACTTATCTTCTATATAGGATACAGAAGCTGCACCCCTGAATTCTCAACAATATGGCTGCCTGAACAAGACAGAGGAGAGGGGAAATTCCATTCATGGCCCCACCCACATGTGAAGAACTATCCTTGGTCAATGTCTGCTGTGCGAGAACTCAGTCTCCTCTAGGGAAGAGCTCCAACTTAGGTCTTCCAATCCCAAGCGATGGACTATGGACACATGAGCAAAACCAAATAGATTCATCAGGGTATGTATACAGGTGTGAAAATATATAAACCTATATAGACATATGTATATACATGCAACAATAACAATTGAAGAAGAGATCATCGATTTGGGAGAGGGGAGACAGGAAGAGTTAGAAGGCAAGGGACAGGGAGCGAGTGATGGGGGCCTAATGCTCATATATGAAGTTCTCAAGAAAAATAAAATTGTTAAATTAACAAACAAAAAAAATCCAAGATTTTAAAATGGTACCTAATATATAGCAAGCATTCTATAAATTTACACTATTATCATCAACATCATCTCATGCATTAAGTAAAAATTATGACTCCTCTAGGATTTCAAACATATTTTATATTGCAATCGTAAGAAAATATTATATGTGGTTGCTATAGCAATGACAATTTGAATTCATTGCCTTCAGTGAATAAAATTTGAAACACAATTCCACACTATTATTATTCATTGTGCTGTAGTTAAAAATAAAACAGTGAAGGAACAGAGGGCATGAGCTCTTCCCAGGGCTTCTAAATTGGTGCCTATTGTCTCTGGCAGCTGCGATTTCTGTAAGCTCCCAGGTAAATGCACTGGCATTCATATGTATCATGTAGCTGACAACCTTCTCATCTCTCCAGTGTTGGTCTTCTTTGGGGGAAAATTGCTCAAGTTCCCATTGCCATAACAACAGGCTGCTCTCCTTAAAACAAGATATGCTCTGAGTCAAAGTAGAATCGTTTCCATGGTAACTGCTACATATTTAAGTGCAAGAGCCTGCTTTTTAATCAGTCAAATTGTCCTTTGTCGAGAAACGACCACATACTGTTCTTAATACAATTACATATATTTTTTAGGGCATGAAATGGATAAAATAAGATGAGTTTTACAAAAATGAAAAGAAAAACTGACTAATACTTTTTCATAGCTGTAATTTCTTATTCATGAAATGACAACCTCAATAATACACATATGGGTGGGTCACAGCACATCTCTGTAACACAGACAAAAATGTTTCTATTTGGTAGATATTTGGCCACATGTGAACAAAGTATTATCATTGAAAGGGAAAATATCTGTGGCCCAAGTATGTTTCATACTTTCATTTTTATAAAAAGTAATGTTCCATGCTGTTACATGTGATTTCATTTTTCCATTCCTTTCTCTTGTTTGCTTTCAATAATCTCACAATCAAATAAGATGAACACACCCACTCTCTCCTGAAAATCAATGCACATCTGGAGCTAACCTGATTACTCCCTTCTACCCCATCTGCTTCTTCTGGCTGCTTCGAGAGAGGAAGAAGAGGTTGATGTTCCGGGAACTCAGATTTGGGGGCAAATTTAATTTCTATTGTAAGTCAGAGGAGCATTGAGAGCTGGTTTCAGGGCTGTCATGGTGAGAAGACTTCTTATTTGCCATCTTGGAGAAGGACACCTCTCTGTGGTGTACACATAACTAGGTTAAATTTCTGCTCTGTGATTTTTTTCCAGCTACATGACTTTGGGCTTAAATTCTCTTATATGCAAAGTAGAGGTACATTTGCATAAATCACAGATTATTGAGAGATTGGATGATACAATATATGTCGAAGACTCAAAGCAAGCATTATCTCTTTGGTACAAAGAGTATACACATTGCTAACATAACTAATAATGACTATTAATATTGCTGTTGTCCTTATCAGGAATCTGACTTGAATAACAGTAGCACCAGGTAACTGGTACCAGAACATGATTAACTCTCTAACATTTTTTATTTGAAAATATTATTCAAAATATAAATAAAAAGCCCTACTGAATTAATATAAAACTTTGCCAGTGCTGTAAGATCAGAGTTAATTAAAATACTCGATGCAATTTAAAGCTGTGTTTATCACTCAAGTTTTTGAAAATTTAAGAGAAATGTACTTGGATTTTACCTTTCTCTCTTAGTTTCCATGGCACCCAGCAGCTCCCACAGCTTTAGGCTGGCATATATGTCATATTTTCTAGGACAATCTTCAATTCAAGTGCTCCGTTTCATTGTTCCCACATATGAACTTTACCTGTCAGATACTGCATCCTGGTATTGTGTGAAAATTACTGCCAATGTACATGAGTGACTTGTACTATCCCCAACAGTGGCGTAGTCTGGTTCCTCTAGTCAAGGTTCCAGATCCTGTGGTGCCGATGGCATCTGATCTGAGCCCCTGGGCTACCACAAATCACACTAGCAAAGCTTCACAATGCCCATCTACCTGACAGGGTCTTCCAGATAACAGTGGGGAACTCTTGCTCATTCTAAAGTATGTTTTCATGAAAAGCTAAAGAGAACAGGTTGTCCACAACTCCAATAGTCAATGGTCTACTCTTTCTAGTATTTGATCTGGCATTAAAAATTACTGCCGTGATTGTGCCATAAAATGACAGGAAGGATGGCCACTGCTCTAGTTACTGTCTATTCTGAAAGAACGCAGGGCTACCAGTCCTGGTTGTTCTCTGGCTCAAGCCCGTTGCTTCTTGGTGTTGAGAAAAGACATTCCAGAGATGGCTGAACCCCCATCCTTATTCCCCTGGACTCCTGAGCTCCCAGTTCAGAAGAATCCTTAGCTCCACACTCATCTTCCAGCTTTTCTGATCATGGAAAATTATTTGAGATTTTGTAGGAATAAATCTAGGTCACACGTTTTTAAGAAGTTTGCAAGGAGATAAGACCAAAATTAGACAAGACCAAGGAAGGGCTCTTGAAATTCAAGTATGGAGAAGATTTGGATAGGAAGTCAAACAGAAAAGCCTAGTTTATTTGTGCTGCTGAAATGGAAACCACCATGTGCATAATTCATGCATAACATATGTTTACTGTTGACAATTCAGGAAAGTGGGAGCCCTAAGGATGTGAAGCCAGCAGGCTTGGTGTCCAGTGAAGGCCATTTCCCATAGATGGTACTACATGGAGAAAGAGCTGAAACCAAGTGACCTAAGCTAGCCACCTGCAGTCCCTTCATAAGGCATAGCCCTTACAACCTCAGTGCATCTCCAGAGGATCCACAAGGGGGCTTACCTGTCACCATGATATTTGAAGGACACACGTTCAAAATGTTTCAGATACTTTAAAACAGCAGGAAAGTTATGGTCTTTGGGTAAGTATGAGAGAATAGGATGGACTCAAAGAGGGTATCTGGAATAAAAATCCCAGAAAAAACAATCATCCTGTTATGTGAGTTTCCTATGATTGCCAGAGCAAATTGCCCAAACCACAGAGGCTTAAAACAGTGGAACCTTATCACCACACAGTTCAGGAAGCTAAATATATGAGTGTGGGCAGGGCAGTCTCTTTCTGAAGGTTTTGTGGGTGGATCCCTTCCTGACTCTTGCTGGCTTGTGGTATTTCTAGGCTTGGAGTGGCTGTGCTCTGGTGTCTATCTCTGTGTTATAGGCTTCACCCCTCTGTTTTAGTCTCTATGTCTTCTCTCCAAGTGTTTAGAAGTTTAGAACAACAGCTGTGTTTGATGAGGGTTGTAGAAATCTCGTATAACATCATTTTTAACTCCTTACATCCACAGCAATGATATTTCCAAATCAAGTCACATCCTGAGCTTTCAGTAACTATGAATTCCAGGATGTAGGGGAGAAGATCCAATCTACTGTATTTAGTGTCCCCCTATCTCCCTACCTTATTTTTTAATGTGTGAAATATTCAGTAGACTTGGAAACATGCTCACACTACAAATGAAAGTCAAGGATTAAGTCAGAGCAGGCAGTGGTGGCACATGCCTGCAATCCCAGTATTGGGGAGGCTGAGGCAAGAGGACTGTGAGTTCTAGGGTAGACTATATAACATAATGAGACCTTGTCTCACAAAAGGAAACAAAACACCATGACATTATAGAATGACTTAGAGGTTCATTTTTTAATCCTGTGTATGAAAATCTAAAACAATGATTTAACAGGGTTGATAGATTAAAGAGATGAACAGTGATAAAGTGATGGTTATTATCACAAGCTTGACTGCTCTTCATGAGACATGTCACAATGAAGGACACACAGGCTTGGATGGAATAGAGGGAAACTTGATTCAGAATTCAGGTTGACAATGGTTTCTATGAGAATTATACATAGATAAATAGGCATTAGCCTTGACTCATTTACTTATCATATATGTCAAGTGGAGTAACATTTGTAAAAGTCATCCACCTCAGCAATCCCATCATGGTTCTCTTCCCTTCTATCTACAGTGACTTATTGATGAATTCATGTTTTCCAGAATAATTTCTCTTTCTCTAGTAAACACAGGTTCACATCCATTCTGCCAAAGTCAGACATAAACAGATCTGCTTTCTCCACGAGTGTAGTAAGACAGAGAGACTAAGGACATTCTATATCTTTCCATTTTTGTTCTCTGTTTTTTTTTTCTTTTTTTAGAATACACATTCATTAGAGTAGAAAAACCAATTCATCAAATCTAATTTTAGCATAGATTTGACTAAAACTTCCACAGCCAGCATATACCATATTATATTATATTAACCATATAGACCCGGGCCTTCAATGATATAAGCAGCTGGTGGCCAGTTTAAGCATGCAGTCTTTTACATCTGCTTGGATGAGTGGGTGATTGTAATGGAGCATCTGCCCAAGCCTCAGAATTCAGCTGCTTTCACGTCCAGCTCCTTTACATATCTCTTGCATTCTTGCCAAGGATCTGTTCTGTACAGAACTTCTCTACCACCACCGAGCTACAGAGTGGGAGGCTAGAACAGGCCATGTAAATAAATCTGGTAAGCAGTGTTTAAAATTAGAGTGTGACAACCACGGCTTTTTCTTTTTTATGGTTCCCCCTGGGCATTAATTAAATGCAGCATTTTCAAACATTTTTTTTCTCTTGCAGAGCTATTTTCTCCTATGTATTAAAATATTCAGGCTATGAATGCAATAGACGGCAATATTAAATTCTAACGACTATTTCTGCAATAGCAGGGATTTGCTCATACCCAGTCCATGATAGACTCTGGCGAAATTAAAATATTTTCCCATTAACATGCAGATGAATCAAGTCTGAGGTTGCTTTGTTTGTGGGAGAGGCTCTCTTCTCTCTAATGGATAGTTAAAATTAGGGCATGCTGCTAACACCTTTGGAAAATGTCTCTCTCCTTCAATCTACTACCGACCTATTAATCATCTCTCTGTGAATCTGTCACTTACTATTTATCTCACCCCCTCTCCTTCCCCTTCCTCTCCACCTGACCTTCTCCTTCTTCTCTTTTCACTTCACTCCCCTCCTTTCTCTCTCTTTCCCTATTCTCAGTCTCTCTTGCATGTAGACAATTAAATTAGGTTATTTGAGATTTTGTAAAGTGTCTTTCTAGTATGCTTGAAAATAGTAGCAGCAATGAACTGGCTTTTTGGAGCCCATTCCCTATGGAGGGATACCTTCCTTAACCTTGATGCACGGGGGAGGGGCTTAGGCCTGCCTCAACTTGATGTACCTGACTTTGATGACTCCCATTATGGGAGGCCTAACCTCTGAGGAGTGGATGGAGGGGGTGTAGGGGGAAGTGGGAGGAGGGGAGGGAAGGGGAAATTGTGGTTGGTATGTAAAATGAAAAATAAATTTTAAATAAAAAATGACAACAAAAGAAAATAGTAGCAACCACTAAAAATAAATCTTAGCTGAATCCATATAAGACACAGAAAAACTTTGTTTTTATTACTCTACTGTTTTCTTTATAAAAGACATTGTTGTGAGTAATGTCATTTAGTTATCTCTGTGTATTGAAAGTAAACCCAGTTTTAAACATGTTGTTTAATATTCAGCTCATAAATATATTTTATGCAAACAAATTTTATGTTTTAAAGCCAGTTTCTTCAAAAGTAGTGTTTTGAAGTTTTTATTCTTATAGGCACAGAGAAGCAAGCAGCAGCAAGAGACCCTGCTTTTTCTGAGTGTTTAAAAATCCCTTCAAAAACACTCTATGTAACGTAGGGCTGATTTCTGTCTGACTTTAGCTATCTGTCTAGCCATTTGTCATACTGAAAAAAAAACCCAACTTATTAACTATCTTCCATGGGCAGAATCTCTAGCCTATTGAGTGTCTGCATAAGTTGCAAAGGTATTATTTTCTCTTCTCATGAATTTTATGCCTGAAATATGTGTCCATGATCAGAATATGTAAGGACATGAGAAGTCTTGAAAATGTGAGAGGTGGTTCCAGAATATAGGTATTTGGTAAAAATAATATTAGACAATTTTGAGTAGTAAGACTGGTAAGGCACAGTTTGGATTTGGGTCATTGACTTTGAACTATGAATATGAATCACCCAAGCATACAGAAGGATCTGAGAGACTTCATGTCTACATTACTGGATGAGCTAAGTTTTGGTGAGTGCTTACTGTGCTCTTTGCATTGTACTGGGACAAATGTCAGCCTTGTAAACCCTCTGTGATAGAGTAAATTAGCACTGTCATGATGGAAAAAATAATGAATGTACCTCAGAAAATCAAAACAAGATTTCAGCAATTGACTGCTGGGGATTTGTCTAAATTAAATGAAATCAAAATGTCAAAGAGTTGTCTACATCTCACCATTCTCTGCAGTGCTGTTTACAATAGCCATGAGATCAGCTAATGAAAGGATAAGAAAAGTGTGCTCTATACTCAGCTGTAAAAAGAATGAATGCTGTTATGTGCAATTATGCAGAAGAAACTGGAAGCTGTTATACTATATGAACTAATGTGGACACAGAAATACAAGTACCACATGATTTCACACATATGCATGATCTAAAAATGTTGGTCTCATAGAAGAGAAGACTGGTGGTTTTCACATGGTGGGAAGGGGTAGAGAAAAGTGATTAATAAGTGGTAGGATTTAGATAGAAGTAAGAAGTTCTAATGTGCTATTCAATAACAGTATGAATGTAAACAACTGTTAGTTATGCACATTTTTTAAAAGCTGTTTTTTTAAAGTAAAAAGAGGCTATTTTGTGATGTTCATAATATATAATTAATGTATCTACCATTTCAACAAATATAGCTTCAGATAAAGAGCATTTTAATTGATCAATCCAACAGTTAAACATTAATTTTATTAAATGTGGCTTATACTTGGCTATTTAAAAGGTGGTGTATTAGTCAGGGTTGTCTCGAGTAACAACTTATAGAATAAATATCTGTCTATATAACAGGGAGATTTATTAGAATGGTTTACATGCTGTGGTCCAGCTAATCCAACAATGGCTATCTACCAATAGAAGGTTCCAAGAATCAAGTAATTATTCAGTTCACAGGCTGGGTGTCTCAGTTCATCTTATACACAAAATTCCCATAGAAGTAGGCTCTAATGTCATGGAAGGAATGAACTTGCTAATGAGGGAGGGAGGGAGGGAGGGAGGGAGAGAGAGAGAGAGAGAGAGAGAGAGAGAGAGAGAGAGAGAGAGAGAGAGAGAGGAAGCAGGTAAAAAGAGCAAACTTCCTTCTTTCATGTCTTTTATATAGGCTTTCAGCTGAATGTGTGTCCCAAATTAAGGGTAGATATTCCCACCTCAAAAGATACAAATTAAAGTTACATCTTTCCTAGGAAGTTATAGGACTCCTCAGAGACTCAGATTAGAAGTGAGTCTTCCCACTTCAAATGATTCAATTGAGAAAAAAAATTCCCTCACAAGTGTGCCTAGCCATTTGTGTTCTATTTAATTTCAGATATAGTCAAGTTGATAACCAAGAGTAGCCACCACAAAAGGCAATATACAAAGAATCAACATGTTTGAATTTTCAATTTTCTACATGCATGGTTATAGTATTTTGAACTTTGCTATTGGGCAAAACATTTCACTGTAAATTTTCTCTTAATGAAGATAGGAAGGCAGATTAGATTCTCAATAAGAAACAGTTAAGATGTTGTATTTATATGGCATTCACTAAACCAGATCATGTAGACAGCTTGCCTCATTTCATCTACGTCAACAATAGAAGAAAGTCTTAGCTATGCTAGAAGCCTCAACATAATGAAAAGGTCCAGTTTTTTCAGTTTCTTGTATACTGTGAGTCGGCTAATATGGTTAAATATCAGTACTTTGCTTTTGTAGTCCTTGCACTTATTTTAAATACATACCCAGCTGGGCAACGGGTTGTACAGTTGGAATCATAGCTATATGGGAGGCCAAGGTAGGAAGGAGACTAGCAAGTTGAAGGGTAGCCTGGGCAAGCAGGTAAAAATCTGTTTCAAAATAAAATAAAAATGGGGTGGGGATGTAGCTCAGGGAGGGAATGCTTGCTTAGCATGTGCAAGTACCTGAGTTCCATCTTCAACGCCAGTGGGAGCAGCATCGTTAAATGAGAAAAAATATCATGCAAAGGAGCTCATTTCAATCACAGACACCATTTATTAATAATATTTGTCTCAAAACAAAAGGCATACATTTTCTTCATCTGCCATGTGAAAATTATAATGCTTGGTTGGTATTGGTTTTCGTGGCACTCTTACCCTGAGAGGAAAAGTCACAGAACACAACAAAACCCACTAACAAGAGTTTTACTAAGAAAAGAGAAAGGGACAGATATGTTCAGGCCAGCCGAAAGGACACATGAAGAGGAGAGGGAGGGGACATGGGATCCACCTTTTAAGTACTACCCTGCGCATGTGCACACAGGCCCTCATAGCTACTCCATGCATCCACATAGATCACGTGGTCATGCTGGGCCCAATTTACATGACCACACAGCACATAGGTTACTAGGACATATGACCTGGCTGGAAATGACTAGGCAGAAATGACTAAGTGTCCCTCCAGGGCATGCAGGATCATGGGGGCATGGCTGGAATTCCTATCAATTAACCCATCTCCGCCCCCCACCCCAATGTATTAGTACATATTTCTCAGACATAGCTAGCACACATTTAACCTGCACGGTTCTATTTTCAGTGAATGAGTAGTAAATAAAATCTGATTTTATTTTATTTTTTAATCTTTTTCCATTTATGCCTGTGCCTGTGTGTGTGCACACATGCACACTTATGTGCACACATGCACACCTGCAGGTTTATTTGGAAGCTCATATTGCTCTGGGTATCACCCCTTTCTGCCCTCAGAGTCTGGACTTACAGGTAGGCAATATTTATCCTATGTTTATGTGGATTCTGGAATCTGAATTCCTGTCCTCACGATTGTATACCAGGTACTTGAATTACTGAGTCGTAGCTTCAGACCCAGAAAAGTGCATTTGAAAAGTGAAATTGTATCAATGTGTCTTAAGGTTTCTATTGCTGTGATGAGACACCGTGATCACGGCACCTCTTATAAAGGAAAATATTTCATTGGTGTTGGCTTACATGTTCAGAGGTTTGGTCCACTATCATCATGGTGGGAAGCATGGTAGCACAGAGGCTGGAGAAGGAATCAAGAGTTCTGCATCTGGATCAGCAGGCACCAGGAAAAGAGAGACACTGAGCCTGGCTTGAGCATTTGAAACCTCAAAGCCCACCCTAGTGACACACTTCCTCCAAGAAGGTCACACCTACCCCAACACACCTCCTAATAGTGGCACTCCCTAGTGATCAAACATTAAAATATATGAACTTATTGGGGCCATTTCTCTTCAAACCACCACATTTCACTCATTGGCCACCATAGTCATAGTCTTGTAGCTAATCCTGTGGTAGACACTGGGTATATGGCATCCTCTAAGGTAAAAATAAAATCTTCCTCAACAATATTCAAAACACCTAAACAATAAACAACTAAGAAGTATAGTAGCCAAGTGCAAACTCAGATGTGACTACATAGCAAATACTTGCTGTCTCTAGCCAGACTATAGAAAGACTTGCTTAGGAAGAAACTCTGTAAGCAAGGAGACAACACATGGATGAAGAGTCTATTTCATAATGACCTACTTTTTCTCTACCAATTTCCCATTTTTTCCCCTAGGCTTGTCAATTTTGCTGGGTCTGTACATTGCAGCTACTAATGAATACTTACAATGGGTGTGTAAAACATGAGGAAAGCAGAAATTGACTTATGAGAAAAAATGTAGTGTGATTTCTGGAATTAAGAAGGCCAGTCTGCTAGGTTGGAACAAAGGAAACAGGATGTGATTAACTTGAGGACAGCATGAGGAAAGCATGGTAGAAGAAAACAGTAGCTCAGCAAGTTTAGCAGATATAATACTAAGAATATGCAAAGAAAAGCATGGTTAGATATTGCCTATACTTCTTATGAATAATTTATTTAATGGATATATGGAATATAGGATTAATAATAATTTAATACATTATACTTAAAATTTGTATGGTTGGAGCCTAGCTTCATACAACTCAAAGCATTTATTATTTAAAAACATTCCTTTTTAAGTTTCCTTTCTAATAGCCTTCAAGTTGTTTTCACACAGAATTTCTGTTGACTTTTCAAAGTATAACTAAAAAATTTTAACAAGAAGCCAAATAAATATATAGACGGGGTGAGCAGGGAAGAAATCAATTGAAGCCACTTTCTCCCAGCCAGTCACCCACTGGAAGATGAATTATAGGTACAAAAGCAAAAGAATATGTGTCACACCATTGGGTATAAAAAAAGAAATATGAAGGGAACAAGACAACAGATATTGGGACTATTTCATAATGACCTACTTTTTCTCTACCAATTTCCCTTTTTTTCCCCTTAGTCTTGTCAATTTTGCTGGGTCTGTACATTGTAGCTACTAATGAATACAATAACGGAAGGGGCCTCACTGGAATTGGAGGTTGCAATAAAGCACAATGTGTTTGATAAGCTCCTGAATAGCATTATTCTCTTCATTATCTCAGTGGCAGATTGCATTCTTTTCAAATAATTATAAGTTAGCAATTCTGTATTGTACTCACTGTTGGTCAGGCTGAGCCTTGCCTCTCTAGAACACAAGAGGGAGGTGTCAGAATGCAAATGGGACAAAACAGGGAATCTTGTGGTTACAACAGCCACGGGAATCAGTGTTAGGCACAATCTGTAGCTCCCAGTAAATGGTTGCAGTGGTTTTAACTTACTGCGTTCATTGTCTCAGACCTGGTGGAGCTGCAGTGCTTAGAAATGGTACATAGGAACACAATGTGAAGAGCACTTGTTGGAAATTTGTGACATTAATTTTTTTCTAAGATGATATTTCCCCAGGGGATTGTAAATGTAGGCTCTGTAAATTCTTTTGAGTAGGTTTATATTTTCTTAACAACTGTAAATTAGAGTTCAGTGAATAAAGTACAATGGAGAACTGAATTTTCTTTCACCTAATTGGGGTGACAGCCCTGGGACAGATGGCTACATGTAAGACAAAGAGGGTGTGTTAAGTTATAAGTTCGCTGGAATAGTCTGGACTGGCTGTTACCAAGTGAAGATATTGTGCTTACCCTTTTGCAGTAAACAATTTTAAAACTTGCTAAAATTTATGAAACAAATTCTGTTTCATAAGTGTGAGAAAACTAACAAGATGGCTCTGATCCCGTAAAGAAGGAAAATGGGGGGGAAAACTCCCAGGCCACCCTTGCACCTTTCACGTGGACACAGAGAGTGGATCTCTGGCAGCAGAAGATTCAGGAGCAGGAAGCGAAGGTCAGAATTATGTAGCTGAGTTAGAAAGATGAGTTAGAAAAAGAACTCAGGTATCTGTAAAACTGCTTACCTACAGCTTTGGTCAAATCTGAAAATGCAGGTGACCAGGGAGGACTCCACGAGAGCTGACAAAAGAGAAAACCAATAGCCAGCCATTTCTCAGTGGAAAACAGGTCTTTTCAGCCAACAGTGACATGAAGTACTGTGTTGATGGCTCATCAGAGAGGTGGGATCTTGGAAGGAACATTTCAAGAAGTCAAATGAGACCCAAAAGATCACACAGAAAGAAAAGTCTGTCCTTAGCCACAGGTAAGGTTATTCTAGACTCAATTGAACATACATGCTACGAAAGCTTTCTAACCACTGAGCTATGTCCTCTGTCCCAACTTAAATACATATCTAACAAGTGAAACCACAATTCAGTTTACACTTTAGTAATCAGTAAAAAAAAGTTTAGTATATAATTTTATTAATTTAAAAGGCCAAAAAGGCATTTATTTGTAACAGATAAAAATGATTTACATAGGAACATCAGACAGAATTTGTTTACTGTACAAAGATTTCATCTACTTTACATTTTTATGAACTCTTCAGTAGAATTATTCTCCAGTCATGATTTGTCTGTGTAGTTGAGTAAGACACAGGAGAATAGTTTTTACAATTTGATATAAACATCAGTGAAAACTCATTTGTGCATTAACTCACTGCCAGAACAAAACTCAATATTCTTTAAGAAAAGATGAATAACTTTTTTTTCAGCATGGTAATACCTGCAAATATGACTTCCCCATAATGTTATATGCAACATTATAGGTCTCTAAAGTACATCCACAAATGCAACGGGTAGCTAGGAGGGAAACACTGTTGGCAGAAATGTGTGCAGAGATGACAGGAGTATTAAATGGCTGTCATAAATATTTCACTAATTTAAAGGAAACATGTTGATATCTGAAAAATGGAGAGTCACGTTAGCTAAAAAGGAGGAAAAAGAATCAAATGGACAATGTAAGACTAAAAATCAGAAACACTATACGCATGAAAATAACAGCAAAAACATCAGGTAGGCTTTGTCTGGCAGAAGGAAAGATGCAGGAACTTAAATACTGACAAGTAGAAAACGTTCAAACTGAGATACTGAAGAAAGAAAATAGAAGAGACCCTGAATAATGTGCACCATAACCTCAAGTGTTTTCTTATGAAGAGATTGAGACAGAGATGAGAGACTGAGAAACAGTTTATGAATTATGTTTATGTTATTGCCAAAATGTTTCTAAATTTGTCAGAAATGTCTTCAATACTCCAAAGTAGGATTAAGAAGCAGAACAAAGAGAAATTCACCCTCCTACATCTGAACCTGCTAGAAAATTAAAATACCAGGAAATCTTGAGGCATGTAGGAGGAAAACAAGATTATTTCCTGCAGGAGAACAAGGAGAAATCAACTGTGCTAGTCAGAAGACAGAGGGACACACCTGCTCAAGCTGGAAAAGAACTTTATTTTAGCTGACATGTAAATTTTATGTGTCAGTGAGGTACCACATCATGTTTTGTACATGTCTACATTGTGAAATATTAACATCTGGGCTAAAACCCATATCCCTCTCTTCAAAATGTATCATGTTTTTGGTGTGAAACAAAGCCCTTTCTTGAAGCCTTTTGAAATTTGTAGGACATTATTGTTCTCCAGAGTTACCCACTGAACAATAATAACACAGCAGACTTTTGCTCCACCCAAACTGTAACCCAGCACCCATTGACCATGCCCACCCCTTTTCCCTCCAGCCTCTGCTCACCACCATTCTGCTTTCAACTGTTTTATATTTCGAATGTGAGCAAGAACATACAATACTGATATTTTAGTACCTGGTTTATTTCAATACTTACCTCTAGTTCTATCTACATTGGAACAGACAAAGTGCACATTTTAATATCAGACAAAATAGGTTTTATGTGAAAGTGGATTACAAGAGTTAATAGGTTGTATTTCGTAGGAGTAAATTTCATCAAGGAGCGGCACATGTACTGAGAACACTTAGAAATACTTCCCAGCTGGATCAGGAAGAGACTGGGAGATCAAAGAAAGAGATACCATGATAAATGAAGACCCCAGGGGAATAGGAAGAAGCAGAGTGCTAGAGAGGTCCCCAGAAATCCACAAAGATACCCCCACTATAGACTACTGGCAATGGTCGAGAGAGTGCCTGAGCGGACCTACTCTGGTGATAGGATGGCCAAGCACCATAACTGGCATGATAGAACTCTCATTCAGTGACTGATGGAAGAAGATGCAGAGATCCACTGCCAAGCCCCAAGTGGAGCTCCAGGAGTCCAACTGGCAAGAGAGAGGAGGGATTGTATGAGCAAGAGATACCGAGACCGTGATTGGAAAAAGCACGGGGACAAATAGCCAAACTAGTGGAAACACATGAACTATAAACCAATAGGTGAGGAGCCCCCATGGAACTGGACCAGGTCCTCTGGATAAGTGAGACAGTTGATTAACTTGAACTGTTTAGGAGGCCCCCAGGCAGTGGAACCAGGACCTGTCCTTGGTGTATGAGCTGGCTTTTTGGAACCTAGGGCCTGTGCTGAGACACTTTGCTCAGCCTTGGTGCAGGGAGGAGGGGATTTGACCTGCCTCAACTGAAGCTACTAGGCTGGGTTGAATCCCCAGGGGAGACCTTGCCTTGGAGGAGGTGGGAATGGGGGGTGGGTTGGGGGGGAAGGCTGGGAGGTGGGAGGAGGGAGGACAGGGGAATCCGTGTTTCCTTGTAGGATGTTCATAACTATGAAAGGCTTTTGGTGGTTGCGGTAGTCAATTTTCCTCAGCCTGGTTTCATGGGATGACATTGTGGCCATTCCTATACAGTCTATCATGATTGGTATAAATCCATTAGACTAATCTATGCTAAATTTTCTAATGATGGATTTGTGTGTCCGTCTTTTAGTTCTTTTGCCATTTAAGTTGCAAAAACAAGGGCTTGCTCCTATGCATGTGCCCTGGAAATGAGAGTCTTTCTTCTCATGCTTTTCATTTCTTCTTTGGGTCCTATTGATGATGATGTGACATTTGGAATTCTACAGGAATGTTGAGACCATGAATGAAAGCAGTGCCACCTAAAAACATCCAGGCTTTTGAGTCAAGGAATGAAGCTCAGATGGACTGTCTCTAGGCATTTGGGATATGTTATTGAATGACATTTTGTCATCCTGTTACTTTCAGGCCCAAACATAAGTACATAAAACTCTGTGTAATATACCATGTATGGTGGTTTGAAAGAAAATGGTCCCCACAGTGAGTGGCACTATTAGGAGGTGTGGCTTTGTTGGAGTAGATGTGGCTTTGTTGTCACTGTAGGAGTGGGCTTTGAGGATTTGTTTGCTCAAGCTACACTCAGTGTGGTACATAGTTCACTTCCTGTTGCCTGTGGATCAAGATATGGAACTCTGAGCTTCTACTCCAGTACCATGTCTGCTTACATGTCACCTGCCGTGACGACAATGGATTAAACCTCTGAAATGTAAGCCAGCCCCAATTAAATGTTTTCCTTTATTAGAGTTGCCATGGTGACTGTGTCTCTTCATAGCAATAGAAACCCAAATTAAGACAAAATATTTAAGAATAGTTCTGCCTGGGCTTAAGAAATGTTGAGTTATATATTTGGTTTCAAGATAATATTGGCTTTCTAGTTTCTATACAGATTATAGTACTATAAATTCTAGTTTCAGGATAATATTGGCTTTTTACATGCTCGATAGTATTCTTATGTTATATTACCATATTAGGTCATTGTGGGTTGTCACTAGGATTTTAATAATTGACTAAATAAAACAGGTTATTTAAATCAATCAGACCAAGATGTGATCTGCTAGAGATTGATGCTATCATGTTATTTAATAGCTTTTCTTCTTTGGCTTCCTTTTGACTATTCCTTACTTGGTGGGGCTGTGACAGGCCTTGCCTTTGGGGCCTCTTGTCCTAAGTAAGTACTTTGAATTTCAACTCCCATCTGTATACTTCTTATTAGCAACTCCATATTCAGTCATTTTCAGTAAATTTGAAAAAGAAAACAAAACAAAATTAGCAATCTGTTTTCATCTTTAGTTCCTTTGATATAATTAAATATTATTTTAAATATTTTGATCAATCTATGTTATACTGGAGAAGTCCCATAAAGGAGTATAAAATTGCATATTTATTTATCCATTCATTTTTGTTGAATTATTGGAAAATTAAGGGAGTCAGCCACCAAGTCATTTCTATACAAGATTTTTAAGAAGGGTTAAGAAGGGAATGGTAAAAGAATATTCAAAGACATTCATAAATAACAACTGAACGATGGATTTAATGCGAGAGGCTTGGGCCACTTATCACTCAATGCTACACTGTGACATATATATATATATATATATATATATATATATATATAGAGAGAGAGAGAGAGAGAGAGAGAGAGAGAGAGAGGGGGAGAGAGAGAGATAACACAGTCAGAGATACAGAGAGACAGAAAGAAAGAGACAAAGTGACAGAGAGAATACATATTTAAATAGAATTGATCTGAGTTGGCATGAATTGGATGGATGTCCTGAGGGACAGAGTGTTATTAATCAAGATTCCTTGGTTCAGAGTAAGATCTGCTTAATTTCAGATAAATTGTGATTGAAGTGGGTCTGAAATTCAGAAGGACCTGGACTAAATGTGCCTCTTTCAGAAATGCCGATTTCGTCTCCATGCCCTGGCTGGCTCTGATGAGGCGCCCTGGAGCTCAGAGGCTCAGCACTGCTCTTCCATCTCCCAAGCTTTACAATCTGTGATCTTAGCCATCACACTGATTTATAGGCCAGTGGCTCTCGAATGATTACTTCCATCCTGATTTCCAAGCTTACATGCTTGCTGCCTACTTGATATTCAAGGGCAACGTCTAATATGCATGCACATCATTTTTAATATGACTAGAACAAAATTCTTGATGACCCAACCATAAAATGTCCCTCAAATCTCACTTCCCTAGGTGTTCCAAACGCAAAACTGAGTCTCACCCTTCATTACTTTCATTTACTCACACTCCAAGCAACTATTAGTAAGGCATTTCAGCTCTACTCAAGACCTTCTTTTCTTTTTGTATCCTCACTGGCATTTTCAAACTTCAGGTAAACTTCTCATTGTTATTTTATCTTCCTGCCTGGACTTCTCATTCTTTCCTTTTGCTCACATGTTTATTCAATGAGTTGTTCATTCAATGTGATGCTGTGAAAACAAAATTAGCCACAGCCATTACATGGATTGAAACTTTGTTTGGCTTTTTCTTCCACATATAAGATAAATTTCACCCTCTACTACATTTCCAACTATCACCTCCCCATCATACCTACTAGGCACTGAGATACACAGAAATCTAAGGAATCTGGAGTTTCTCTAGTAGAGATGGTGGGAATGTTCCTTTAGGGCTTAGATGCTCAACAAAGCATTCATCTGCAATGCTTTTTATCCATGTTTCCCCAGGTTGGCCACTATTTTTCATGAAGGTATCAGTTCAGTGTGGCTTTTCCAAGTTGTGAGCAAGTATTTTCTGGTCACTGTGACAAAACATGCTGCTTTATATGCTTCATGACACATAATGCAATTATCATATTGAGTTATTCACAATTATTTATCTACTGTCTTGTCCCACTAGCCTATGTCAGACATTAGATAAATGGTTTTGTCTTTCTTGTTTGCTAATATTTTTAACAGACAAAATCATTTTCTATACTTGATGAACATGCAATTAATAGTTATTGAATGGAATAATGAATTGCTTTATAAGAAATAAGAAAATGAGATAAATGGGCCTGTGGCATGAGGGTAGTTCTGTTTTCATCAGGGAAAAAAAAGAAAGGAGAAAAATATTCAGGAGAAAACAGAATGGATGCCATCTAAACTTGGACCATTGCTTGCAACACGTTTCAAAGCATGAAACAAAGAAAGAGTTCAATAACAATGGAATTGGCTGCATATGTACCGTTATCTGAGTGCCGTGCCTCTGCAAATATACTGTAAAGCATTTTTATATGCCCTTTGCATGTGAAGAAGTCAATTCAGAAATGTTAGGAGGATGCGCAAAGGGAACATCTACTGTGTAATAGCATAGATAACTGATATGACCTCATCAGCTGGAAGCACAAGTGACATTAGTAGCATATAGCTGGTAGACTGTTCTCCATGGACAAAGAGAAGGGGCAAGCAAATTCAATGATGCAATGTTAAAGTTGTGACAAATGGTGAAGGTGATCCTCTATGAGGAAAGATCAGGGAGTGCGGGAAAAGTAAGTCTAGGTTGGAGATTATAGATTGGAAGAAACACCAAGTTCTTTGAGCTCTGGGCAAACCTATAGGTGTATTAGAGCTGTCCAGGTGAAGCTGAGTGAATATGGACTTAGTGACAGTGAGTCATGGCCACAGCAAGATCTCAGCATTTCAGATCAACAGTCATGGTTATCTACTGAACTGAGGTTATCTTTAGGAAGATGTCATACAGGTAGAGTTGACAAAAATGACTTGGTTCATTTTCCTCAATTCAAAAAACTTGTCTTTATCAATGTAATTTATTGGAGAAATTATTTTGGCCACTCCACGTAGTTAAAAGGATATTTATTTAATGGTGTAACTCACAAATTAAGTAATGGGTAGGCCGCAGGGTCTGGGGAAGGTGTAATGCAGTCCAGCGGTGTTCTCCGGAGCTCTGCACAGTCAATCTCCACCGGTCAGCATTCCGGCACCGAGCGAGCGCCCAGAGAGAGCGCTAGCCCATCCAGCTCTCGGGTCCCCAGGCGCCTCCCCTCGCCCCGCCTCGTAGGTGTGACAGTTGCCAGAGTCTCAATGGGGGTTGGAACTTCCAGAACCAAGCTGGAATGGCTACCCACTACAGTAATTAGCTGAAGATGATCAGCTGCTTCCATAATGCCAGTGTGGAAGATGTTCTCCATTTCTACCTTGGGAATACTCATCAATATAGCCCTTAATAGCATGGTGTATTTAACCTAGTAAAATCGATATGGCTTTAAAAAAATCAACATGGAATTAGAACAAAAGTCCTCCAGTGTCAGTTAATATAGACAGACATTCAAACCCCCCTATTTCTAAATAAAATAAAATTTAAATAAACTTTAGAATGATAATTATAGCATGCAATGAAAGAAAACATGTCTCTCAGTACTTTCAAATTCCTGGAATGTTGTTACTCTGAGATTATGGGACAATGAACCAATGTTTCTGGGAATTTTAAAAATTATGATTATTTTAACTCATTTGTACCAATCTTTACACTCAGTTATTTGAATAGCTAAAATTCTTGTTTAAACTAAAATGCACTTTTTATCTATACTTACAAAGAACTACAACTTACCAGACTATTCAAAGATTTTACTCCAAAATGTATCTTGTTGATGAATAAACATACTTTAAAAAATAACTTATATATTATATTATTATATATTATATAATATATGTATACATACATACATACATATTTTACACACACACATATATATGTGTATGTAACAACAACTAAAGAAAAATAACAAGAAGAGTTCATAGGAGAAAGCAGGGGGATAATAAAATTTAAATTCAAAGCTTAAATTTATTAAGAAACAATTTTTGTAATTAATATACTTTATATATAAAGATATGTCTGCTGGAAGATTATGTCTACCACATCCTGACAAAAGTACTAACTTTGGTTTTCTGAACTGTGGTTCTATCTAGTCCTTAACTGAGTAGAACCAATAGGTAGCTGTTTTTATTTAATGCCTATTTTCCTGTCCTAGAAAGTAATTAGTATTTTTTAATGTAAGTCAATATAATTAATTTTTTGTAGATCTGAGAAGCCATCTTAGTCTCCTTCTTTTCCAAATCCTTGAGGAACACTTTGTTGTCAACATGATGAAGTGTAGAGGTTTGTCTGGGGCTGGGAAGATGGCTCAGTAGGTAAAGTGCATACTGTGTAAGCATAAAGACCTAACCTCCCATCCCTAGCTCTCACATAAAGTGCTGGGTATGCAGAGATGCGTCTGTAATCCTAGGGCTGGGGAACAGGGATGGAGGGATCTCACTGGCCAGCTAGTTTTGCCAAATTGGTGAGCTCCAGGTTCAGTGATAGACCATGTCTCAATAACTAACTAGCTAACTAACTAGCTAGCTAACTAGATAACTAACTAATGTAGAGTGATAGAGGAAGTGTCTTGACATTGATCTTTGGCTTTTCAAGTTTATGTACATGCACATAATGTACATTTAAGCAGATATACACAGACAAGCATACACTACACACACAGAGACACACAGACACACAAACACACACAGACACACACACACACACACACACACACACACACACACACGACAGTTTAGGGGGCAGCAAAATATATAGACTGGGCATTTAAGAAAGAAAAGTAATGGAAAAGAACCTCTGAGAATTGGTAATACAAATAGAACCTTTATACCCAAACCTGCCTCAGTACTAGAATCACTTGGATATCATTAACATAGATTACAGAAGCCTGCCAGCAGACATTCTAATTCAGTTAATCTAAGCCAAGAGCTGAGGAGTTTTATAGTCAATATATGTTTCTAACAAAATGATCTCACTTTGATAATATTTGTTGATGAGTTGGAACTCTTGAGTGAACTGGCTAATAAGGGGAATTGTGATATCCTGTGGGATTAACTCCAGCACTTAAAAGGACAAGAGTCAATATGGCTCATGTGTGGACTTGGTGGTGAAAGAAGAAAGGAAAAATGGGCAGTGGGTGGAAAGATCTGTCAAACCAAAGGAAGTGACTATTATGAATTAAGAATGGATAGGGGTATAATTTGGTAATAAGGGGAAGTAGAGCTTCTATATAAAGAGAATCACCAAGAGGAGAAAGAATGAGTGATTTATGCAGAAATGTTCTTGTTAAGTAGTTGTTGGAGAGAGGGCATTCATTTGTCAGATGAATGTTCTAATAGACCTTTAAAAGACTCGTTTTTAGGTTATAGTACAATTGAGTTGAAAGTATGGGTACTGACTATACTCCTTGTCACTATTCTTACAAGTGATGAGTGTATAAAAGTGGTGTATGGTGGTACTGTCTTGCAATAGCAGCACTATGCAGGCTGAGGCAAAAGAACCAGGAGTTTGGGGTTAGCCTGGGCTATATATAGTGAGACCTTGTCTCAAACAGATAGAAAACAAACAAGCAAATGGTGACTTGCTTTGATTCATCATTATCCAGAGGCCATCGTTTACTGTTTGCTCTTGCTTTTGAATATTCTATGCGGACTGACAAATGTATAATGAGATATACCTTCCATTACAGAATATCCTCACTCACTAATATACTCCACTCTGCATATTCCTTCCTCTCTCTTTTTAAACTTTGACAACACCTGATCTTCTTTCACTCTCTCCACAACACTGCATTTTATAGAATGCCATGCATCTTCTGTATATGCTTTTCTACCAAGTAATATACATTCAGTTTCTTCTATGTGTGTTTGTGGTATAGAACCTGTTTTTAATGATATATGATGTATTTATGTACCTCAGTTCATTCCTCCAATTCATCTGATGAATGCCATTTTGATTGCTTCAAATTCTGACAATTACAAATAAATAATCTATAAATATGCTTGTCCAGGGCTGGCTCAGCTGGTGAGATAGCTCACACCTGCCAGCAAGCCTGATGGCCTGAGTTTGTTTCTCAAGATCCAATGGAAAGAGAGAACTTATTCTCACAAGGTGTCTTCTTACCTTCACATATGCATCACTGCACCTGTCCATTTTATTCTAACAAATAGATGTCTAATTTTGGCATCATTTCTTAGGAAGACTCTCTTTTCTCCATTCTTTACTTTTTTTGTGTCAATGATAAATTGATTGCAATTAAGCAAATCTATTTGGGGGCTCTTTGCTTCATTACATCTATCCATTTGAATACTTTGTACATTCTGACACACTGCGTTGACGGCTATAATTCTCACAGCCTTGGTCCTCATAGCTCTTTGTGCTGTGCATTCTAACGGTTGATTTTTATTTAACATCTATGATGTGCCAACAAATACAGGTATTAGCTTACAGAAACTCTTTGAGGTGTATTTTTTTTTTTTTGGTTTTTCTAGACAGTGTTTCTCTGTGTAGCTTTGTGCCTGTCCTGGAACTCACTTGGTAGACCAGGCTGGCCTCGAACTCACAGAGATCCACCTGGCTCTGCCTCCCGAGTGCTGGGATTAAAGGCATACGCCACCACAGCCCAGCTGTTTTTTTTTTTTTAATTACAGTTAATAAGTGCAATGGATATTTCAAATCCAGAAATTGCCCACGTTGAGGCAGCTGATAATGGAAGTCATGGTGACACTTGGTTCTGCTTTCCTTACCGTTTCTGCTCTCTAACTTCTGAGCAGTGTATGCAATCAGATGAGGGATGGTAATGCTCATCTGAAGGAAGTCATCCTTCCTCTTTAAGACTCCAAGGAAAAGGAACAATACATATCAATGAGGAGGAACATCTACTAATACCTTGGGTAAGAGAGGCAAAGCAGGAATTTTAAGACTAGAAACATTTTAAAGACATTGAAAGAAATAGACAACAAACTTAACCAAAGTGAAGGGAAGGAATAATTTATTGATGGTTTATTGAACCACATTTCCAGATATAAACCCTGAACTGTGAATTTCTCTGGGTTGACAATTCTAGAATCCTGATGGACTGATCAAAACTTCAGACTATGAATTGTGGTAATGTTGCATATCCCGAGCCGAAATTATGTGAGGTTGTCTTTATCCCCCTTAATAATCATCCACCGCCCATCTCTGTACCTGATGTAACATCCTTTTGGCTAACTAGTAACACCTTTGAAATGAGCTCAATGCCAATAAAGTCTACACAAAATAGCTAAAGCTGAGAGTAGAAGCTTCCTGCTTTCTGGTCACCTGCTTGCCTGCTGCTCTCGGAAAATCCACTGGTTTATGAATTTTTTTGTTTTGTGGATATTTCATGGGAAACATGACATTTTAGGGAGCCATGTTCTGTGGCCATGGTCACCCATATTAGGCTCAGAACAAACTATGTTTTATTCCTTTCCTTTCAAGGGAAAGGTATCTTTTGCTTTGGCAATGAAACAAACTCCCTTTTGTTACCATTTTCAGGTGCTTCTGTAGTTCAATGTGATACAGTTTCCTTAAAAAATTATTAATCAGAAATTTATATTTATTTCTGTAACTTGAGTATAGCAAGCCCAAACTTATGTGCATCATTTTTTAAAGGTTTTATGTCTTAAAATACTATATATTACATTTAAACCAATTCATATACTAAATGTATTAACAAATCTGGTTTTGTAGCTACATTTCTTGGGAACTGTTTTGTAAGGAAATAAATCACATAGTCAAAAACAATACTCATAGGGGGCTGGAGAGATGCCTCAGAGGTTAAGAGAACTGCCTGCTCTTCCAGAGGTTCTGAGTTCAGTTCCAACCACCCACATGGTGCCTCAAAACCATCTGTAGTGAGATCTGGCGCCCTCTTCAGTGTACATAATAAATAAATAAATAAATAAATCTTTAAAAAAAAACAAAAACAATACTCATAGCTCACTGCTATGAATGTGGATTTTCTGTATTTTGAGTTGGCTAGATATGTGACACAAAGTGTTATCTAAAATAAAATAAAAAAAATTCTCTAACTATAAGGTATTTTTATATATCTCTATCTTTGTATATTGATTATTCATTTATCATTTTATATTTTATTATATAAAAATGAAAGAAATAATGTAAACTTACATGTATGTATACATATAAAATGATATTTTTAGTAGAAAACTATGGCATATTGTATTTTAGATATAATTTACATTCAATCCACATGAAAGTATAGAAATCCATTCTATTTGAAAATTCATTAGTGCTGTCCTCAGTGCTGCCTTTGTCAAGGTAAGAAACAGTTGGATTCAATCTAATTTGTTCCAAGCCGTGGTAATTAGTGAGGGAGTGAAAAATAGCTCTCCACTCAATTCTCTCTAATTATTATAATACACACAAAGCAGCTCTTAGAAAAGCAAATGCATTGAGTCCACTATAGCCAACCTCTGAAAATGCAAAGCAGCATGTTTTCTCTCAAGTCCAACGTAAAGGGAAATATATGTCAGGGTGCTATAGATACTCATAGGAACCATTCTTGAAGGTTTTATAAAGGTAGAAGCAAGGAGCAACTAAAGATCTCAGAAAAATTTCACAAGTTTTGCATCTGAATCCTACTCTTCCCATCTGTGTTAATTGAGTTATGTGATACGTTTAAGGCAATATTATCTCAAAGAATTTAGCGTATTCTCAGTTCAATCATCTGATTGTATTGTTCTTGAATCCAGAATGTTTTAGCATTTGTATACTCCATTTTAAATCATCTGGAAAGAAGAGGATGCTGTGTTAACTATGTTCACCTTTTTTCATGAGCATGCTGGGAGATTCTAGTCTCTATGAAACTTTGTGGAGATTTCCCCTGTTCATGCTAATTATCTTTGGGTTTGGTTGCACCATGACCTCCAGTTTCACCAATGGTTCACTTCTTGTTGTATTCTTTATCCGCAATTCCTGGGTAGAGGAGTCAGGTGTTTACATAGGTTTTAAGAAATAATTGTGGTTTATGAACCCCCAGAGTTAGCAAAAGACTACAGATAAGAATTAAAGCAGCAGGGGACAGGGTTGAGAGAGAGATTGAGAGCCGGGCTTTAGACACACAATGCCTGTGACCTGACTAACAGCAGGGTTTTACAGTTAATATTAAATTTCGTTCTGGATTTAGGTGATTGTGATCAGCAGATCAATGACCTTCATGAACAATAAGTACTAATTTGTGGCATCTTTGAAAATACTTTATTAGCAAGGGATTTTGTGCATATAATATGTTTGCAGATAATAGAAAATCAACCCAGGACTACTGGGGTGGATTTTAATTGCCTTCCATGAGACTCTAAAAACAGAGGACTATCTCCTAGAGGAAGAAGAAGGCACACAAAAGATGCAACAGCGGGCAACCAGAGATTCCAAGCATCAAAAGTCCTTGGTATATAACTGTTGACTCCAAGATACAGTGTAATCTCTCAGAATGGAAGAGCAGTTTCTTCTGAGAGTTAGAGACAAACCGTAGTTGACAACCTGTATTAGCTTGCTATCACTGTGGCAAAATGCTGGACAACTATTTTAGGACAAAGGTTTTATTGTGGCTCATGGATTCAGAAGCTCCAGGCCATGGTAATTGGTTTCACTGCTTTTGACTTTTTCTGGAGGGAAAAAGTAATGGTGGGGGCTTATGGTGATGGGAGCTTCTCACTTCTGTCCAGCAAGCAAAAAAATGTAGAAAGGCTGGGAACCTATTATCTCCTTTAAGCACATTACCCCTATGACCTAACTTCCTTCCCCTAGGATTTATCTTTTAAAGGTTTCACCACCTTTCAACCCTGGCATAGGATGGTGCTCATGCTTTTGAATATATGGGCTTTTTGGAGGATTCATTTCTTTTCTTTTCAGTTTTTTTTTTTTTTTTTTTGAGACAGGGTTTCTCTGTGTAGCTTTGTGCTTTTCCTGGAACTCACTCTGTAGCCCAGGCTGGCCTCGAACTCACAGAGATCTGCCTGCTCTGCCTCCCAAGTGCTAGGATTAAAGGTGTGCACCACCACCACCCTGCATGGGAAAGTTCTTATCTAAACTATGGCACCACATCTCTGTCTGTCTGTCTGTCTGTCTCTGTCTCTGTCTCTGTCTCTGTCTCTCTCTCTCTCTCTCTCTCACACACACACACACACACACACACACACACACCAAAATGAAACAACTTTATTTTTCTTCAGGTAGTAAGGCAGGGAACAGACTGTCCCAAGCACTCTCTGACGCAGACCCAGCAAGCAGAGGCACAACTGCTACCCGGGGAAGCCATGCAGAGAAAGCTAGTGATCTAGGCCAGGCTTCTGACACACATACACAGACTTGAGGCATTACATGTTGTTTAAAGTTCCTAAATATGGCAAATTTGCATAGACACAAAAGGCAATTAACACAATAATTAACGTAATTTTCAAAATTTTAAGGAAGGATTAATATTTTATGAAAAACTGAAGCACAGTCTTCTTAGAATACAAATAAAAATGCATAGTGTGTGATTGCTAATTAACCTTAATCTTTATTCATAATCAATATTTGATTTGGCCAGTATTCACTCGTGTTCAATTTACAGTCAAGTGTTTCTGTTTATACTTTCCTAAGTTACTCTAGAAATTGAGGCAAGAAAATAAAATTCTTTGATTTACTATGGACAGAATGGACATGACATTGCAGTTAAATAACCTTTATGTGATAACGGAATGTCTAGGTTCTTTGCCGATTTTGACTCAGATCATCTGATATTGTTGGATGGCTTCAGCCTCTTGGGCTATGCATTTCATTGTTCTGTAAAAACAGAACAATATGTAAGATCCCTGCTAGTCCTGAGTGCCTGTGGTTCTGGGACCTGTCCACATGGAGGCTGACAGTGGGAGACAGAAAGGTGTAGGGGTTTGCATTCTGCCTCACCTTTCCTGAAACCTTGCGAGGACAACGGTAATGACAAAAGTGACTTTGCCTCTCTCCCTGCAGTGTTTTTCCAGCTGGGATTGGGCTATAACTCATTTTCAGTTACCAGGTGCTCACTCATTACCCTATTGTCTACCCTGGGCTACTGGGGATTCCATATGCTCCTACTCCCATTTCTGAGTTGAAAAATGGTTACCACTGACTTTAAATAGCTAAGGGTGTTTTTGATGCTATACTCCTACCTCCCCTGCACTAGCATCTTATGTCACTTGGAAATGAATGAAAATATAGCCCTTGAAGTTCCTATGAAAGCTTACCTTTTAAGATGTTTCATTTTGTTACATTTAATGTTTTTCTTTTCTTTTTTGTTAGTTCTTTTGTTTGTTTGTTTCTGTTCTTGGCATAGGCTCACTGGGTCCAGCATGCTGGTAGATAATATATTTGAACAGACAATGTGTTCACTGGTTGATGCATAACTGAAATAGATAACCTCAAAGGAGGAAGGTACTTAATTTGGCTCATAGTTTTAGAGGCGTCAGTTCATGGTTTGCTTCGATTGTTCTCGGACGTGTGGTGAGGCAGGGCATGATGTGTGGAGGTTGGGGTAGAGTGAGGTCGCTCACCAGGGTCCCGCTGTAAGGACACACACCTAAATCAACCAGTGTCTTTCCATTGGACTTTATGTCTTAAAGGTTCCCCCACCTTCCAGTCGTGCCATAGGCTAGACCAAGCTTGACATGAGGGACATTTAAATTTAGATCTTCTCAGATTGCTATTTCTTGTCTGTGTCAGCTTACACACCCACCTACACACAAGTCTTAAATAGTATTTACATTGTCAAAATGATGATCACTAAGTTAAATACATGTAAACAAAGCAACATTATTTCAAATACCTGAATCACTTTGAAGTATGAAAAACTAAAATATGAAAGAATATTATCTATTAAATTAGCGCGCTTTGTATAATATCGTATATTGGCTAGAGGGAGCAGTAAAAATGTTCTGAACTATTTTTTTTATTATCCAGCTGCTTAATGTGTGATCTACCACACCACAAGGGGTTGGATTATGTTTTGCTAAGTCTGGATTATGGCTTCCATGCCCTTAGTGTGCTATTTTCCTCAAGACAATTTTTGCATGAATGCACATATGCTAAATCTGTAAATGTTTTTACTCTATGTCCACGATAGACTCCTTTTTATTGTACTATAGCTAAAAGAATTTGGAGATGGTCCTAGACATCAGAAGAAGCAGGCTATGTGCACCACCTTTTTGCTCATGTTTTGCTAGCCCGGACTTTTATTTGTGAACTGTCCTTAACTCGCAGTTGTCAATGACATGAACACATAAGCTCTAAACACTCTAGTGGAGATGGAGGCACATCTTGAACCCAGCAAGTCTCCTGCCCCAGACTTGTTTTCTACCCTTTTCCCATTTCAGAGCCTCCCTCCTACCAATTATCCATCCTTCATCCATGTTTTCCTTTCATAATCTTCATCTAAATGTTACTCAGACATCTGACTCTGTTGAAATGTTCTCACAACTTAAGATTTTTTATCATTTCAGCTATAGCCTATTGTCTTTCCTTACATCCAAACCCCCAAGTAGGTTAGTATGTTTCGGTCCTGAGTTCATTGTTTACTACCACCTTTTCAACCCACTTCTTTTTTACTTTGACATCACCCTGTACTTTCAAGATTCTAAATGCATGGAACTCTTTTTAGGCTCAACTTAACTGATTTCTCAGTGGCATGAGATAATCCTGACCATTCATTTCTTATTGGTTGGTCAAGAGCAAACTTTCAGCTACAAAGAGAAGCTAATTTAAAAACAGTGAGTATTGTTTGCAACTTTTTATTAAATATCTGAAGCTCACTAAGAGAGTAGATCTTAACTGTTCATAACATGAAACAAATGACAAACAATGTAGTGGCTGGATGATGCACTAAATGTGCTAAGTGACTTGATAGTCACCATAAAACATATGAATGTGAAATTATGTTGTAGATCTGTGACTTACACAATTTGTCAGTTTTTCTCTGATAAAACTGAGAAGAAAACAAAATCTTTGTCTAGTTTCTTATACCGGTTTCCTTAGTCATTTTACTCTCCTTAGTTTCAACTCACTGGCCTCCCACAATGGTAGCCAGTCTTTTACTATTGAGAGTTGAGATTTTCTTAAAGTTCATCTCTTCCTTTCTGCCCTCTGTCCTGTCACCGCCTAAGAGTACAGTGACATATGGAGCACCTCCACAGACATCCTTAAAGGTGTTTTAATTCAGTGTGTCACTATACATCCTCAATCTTCCCACTCACACAGGACCTTCATATCTTCCAATCTCACAGTTTTTTTGAAAAATTCTCCGTGAAATCCTGGGCCATTTTCCTGCTAACTGTTTTTTTTTAATCTGCTGCTTTGTATATCTCAACAGACTACACTCTTGTCCAAGCCACCCTCCTATTGTGCACTCTGATTTTATATTGCTAAATATTATGCAAGACTTAACTGTTATGTAGCAGTGAAACATGGGAGTAATGGCTATATAAGAGAATACATAAAAGCCAGACAATAATGAAAAAAAAAATACCAAGTCATTTTGGGATTTTAATTGGGGTCTTAAATAAGGCACAAACAGACTGAGATATTTTGATGATATTTTGATAATATCATTATATATATATATATATATATATATATATATATATATATATGTTAGTTAGTTAGTAAGTTAGTTAGTACTGGGAGATGGTGAAATTCCAAAGTCTGAACTCCAGTTCTTGACTCTTCAGATGACTCTATTGTGGTGGGTGCTGGGATTGGTGAACTTCAGGATGGAGAACAGCCATATCATCATTCTAAACTAGATTTACTTTCCTTTAAAAATTCTTAGTATGTGTATGTGTGTGTTTGTGACAGGAGAGAGAGAGAGAGAGAGAGAGAGAGAGAGAGAGAGAGAGAGAGAGAGAGAGAGAGAGTTTCAAAGTCAGAAGCTTTGCTTGTGTGCATTATTCTCTGCTCTCCAACCTCCACATATGGGGACACACACACACACACACACACACACACACACACACACACACACACATCAAATCATTTGACATCCCTTCCTTCCCCAATATGTTTGCGACCTTGAAATTATTTTACTCTTATAAAAATGTATGGAGTCAGAAGGGAAGTGCATATACTATTCCTCTCTATGACCCAATGGTTTGGGTAAAGAGTGATTGACCTAGAGAACAGGAAGGTGGGTGATAGAAGGATTAATGCATGGACAGACACATAGAGATAGGCAGACAGACATATGGTGACTCTATGTTTTCATTTTTCCACTGCTCTAGAGTATGCTCTATTACAGATACCACGAGCTGTTATTTAGTTCACTTTTCATTTTTGGAAGAAAAGTCTGCCATTTACCTAACTACATAAGAAAAACCTCTTCTTGGCTCAATTCTTGCTGGCTTCTTGTAGGTTTTTATTTGATTAATCATTGTTGTTAAATTAAAAAATGAGACAAATTTAGTAGAGCTTGAACAAGTTGTGATTATCACTTGGGCAGCACTTTGAACTAGGAGAGATTCAGAGTGCTTGACTGAGCCATGTATTTATAGAGAGATAAAGGAAATGAAGCACAGACATGCTTCTCTCATAATAAAAAAATGGCTTTTTCTTGACCTGATATGGGGATGCATTAGCCTTGTGTGGGTGGTATGATGTGGAAGGCAGGCTGAGATTGGCAGAGACTCAGATGTTCATAAGAATATACTCTTGGACTGGAGACTTAGTCGGTAAAGGGGTGGTCTTGAAAGCATGAGAATCTGAAACCATGGGAACACACATAAAAATGTTAAGTGTGGCAGTGCATGCTTGTAATTCCATACTGGGGAGACTGAGACAGGTAGTTCCAGTTCACTGGCCAGCTAATCTAACCTCCCAGCTAATGAGAAACTCTTTCTTCAAAACTGAGATGGATAGTGTATGGAGAATGACACCTAAATTTGCCCTCTGGCCTCCATAATACATACACATATGCAAATATGCACTAGCACACACATGAAACATACACTGTGTTCTATGTTGGGTTGTAGTTTATTTGCATGCTAACTTAGGTTGCAGCTTGTAAAATAGAAACTTAAAATATGGAGTCAGCCTCAGGCCAGATTTAGCTTAATTTAATGCCACTTTACTACTTCTTGGAATGCTTTTCTCATCACATGATTTTCTCCTATTCACATCTGACTAATAGTCTCTCATGCATTTCAGAAAAAAATGCAGTATCTTAAATGTGGTCTGAGAACCTCTCAGCTCCTGGCCCCCAGGACAATCTTCTCACCACTGCAGAGGTGGCCAAGGCAATCCTACCCTTCCTGTTGGCAGTGAGTTAAATGCCTCCCAAGGGCTTTTTCTTGTCTGCCATGTTTTTGTATGCACAGGTTGCTCTGCTTGGACTCTTCTCCACATTAATGCCCCTTTCCAATATCCTCATCACATCTCTCCCTTCTCCAGAAACAAACAAACAAACAAAACAAAATGGCATCAGGATCTGTTGGCATTGCTTAGCTTATCAGGACTCTCCTTCATGTCCGTACCGGGATCTTACTCTTTTGTGGGGCTGTAATTTTCCACTTGAGTTTTTCTTTTTGTCCCCATTCCTAAACACGAAAACCGGCATGTCCTAAGCATTGTTCCTTCCAAAAGCATGTAATGCATTAAGGAAAGTGAAACACAATAAATGTCTTCCACTGGCACAGTCCACACAGAAGCAGGCAGTTTGGTTTATTGATTTGAAATGTTTATAAAAATAGCATAGTTCTTTTGTTGTTGTTGTTGCTGTTCTCTGTTAAGCTTACAGGGAATAAGCAACAATGTTGTCATTTGGGGCAATGGACAATAGCAATACAATCTATGTCCAGCAGTACAGAGATTGACAGATCAAGAATATTAATTATCACTGTTCACTTACATTAGGGGGAAATGTTTGTTATACCATAGATTTTATATAATTATTATTTCAGTTTATTATTCTATGTATAATTGTAATAGTAATTTATAATATTTTTGTGACATTTATGGGACATTAAAACCTACACATCCCACTCCAAGAGGCCTTGCATGGTTTTCATAAGGTGAAATTTCCCTCTAATTAACACCAAGAAGAATTACCTGCATTTTAGAATTGATTCATGATTAATCAGTCAGATTTTCTAAAAGACATTTATTTTGATTAGATGGTATGGAAATTAGCCTGGGATAATTCTTATTTCACTGGATGTACTCTTTCCTCGTGTTAGTGAACCTTACTATTTTGGATCTCTAAAACGACTCCCTCTTCATTTCACATTACTTTTCTTTAATGAAAATTAATACTTTTTTCCTCCTCACTGCCTACAGCTGAGCTAATTTTATTGCAGATGATGTTTGTCAGGTTCATTCTATTTTTATCCCACTGGAGGGTGACTCATTTCATTGTCTTTCATTTGAATGTGTTGTGTTTTTATGATGTTTCAGTTGAAGCCTGTGAAAATGGGTAGAAGCACTTTTAAAACCCACAAATTTAGCAAAGAGGTGGCTAAAATTTAAAAGGCTGTCATTTTCAAATTCTTCTTCCTGTTGGAAAGAAGTCTAGGCTGAGTATTTAATACTAAGTAATTGGACATATATTAAATTGTATTTAGTCATCTGCACCGTTAGAATTGAAGTCTCCTAGGTTCTGTTTCTATGGTCCGTGGTGCTTTTCTGCTCAGCTTTAGTTAGCATCATTGAATACAAGTCTAATTACAATGCAAGCTATCTGATCACCATAATGAAGACTGGGACATACCTGTCCTTGTCAACTTCTAAGTCATCCACAGTGATATCCAGGACTTTGCCTTTAATGTTCATCTTTTTCTTTTCAAAATTGTTTGGAATTCTGTTTATATTTATATTTAATGTCCTTTTCTATAAAAATCTTTTTAATAGTTGTGTAAATTTCTTAAAAAACTTTGCTGAGGGTTTGAAGCAAATTCATATAATTTTTTTATATCACTATGTGGGGGATTTTCCATCTGTGATTATTAAAATTGTATATTATCTTGGTGAGTTGGCTTGCTGTCTGGGAATATTCTGTTTTAGGTATTGTGATGAAGGCATTTGTTGATAATCATCTAATTTTAAATAAAATGTTATCATCAGTGTGTGTGTGTGTATGTGTGTGTGTATGCACTCTCTCTGTCTTACACACACACACACACACACACACACACACACACACACACACACACCTCATTCAATTAATTGAAGGAAGACTTTAGACCAAAGACTAAAGCATCCCAGAGAAGATAAAACTTTGCCTTAGGTTTGGCATACTGAAATCATCCCTGAGTTTTCAATTTCCAAATTGGCCCCATGGACAGACAATTCAATACTGCAATATGAGTTCTCACCTACGTGCCCACACTGCTGTTGTTCCTGCCCTCACAACTGTATGGGTCAATTCCCTACAATGAGGAGGATTAAATAATTTCTTTTCACATGATTAAATTATCACATCTGTCCACAATTTTATCTTATTTTTTAGTATCTTTGACTCTGTGGTTCTTCAGCCCTCTGCTTTTGAGGTTGTTGTTGGACGTGGGGCTGCCTACTGAGTGGTCTAAAGGCTTTCATGGTCCAAACATTTCTGTATAGGTACATTTTGTAGGTACTCTGTGTTTCTTTTAATCTGACTACGATTCTCTCCTAGGTGTCTCAGAGTTGGAACTGAGTCATTCTGGAGAGTTGGGGTGTGGGTCTGTTTTGCTGCTAGGAAGCATAGTGTTATTTGTCCTGGATCATGCATTATGACCCATGTTTTCAGATCAGGGCAGAGGCTGTGTGGCTCCGAAGTCAATAATTTTTTTTTAAATTCTATGAGTGTCATAAGTAGTTTCTTTCTTGGCAGCAGAATTTGACCTTGTGAGTGACTCTTGAAAACTCATTTCAAATTCTGTACCTGTAGCTCTCTTATAAAATGTACAACTAACTGTGTATCACTTCCTTAGATGAACTAAAGCGGCCTTTCTTCCATTTGGTTAAAATCCTGACCAATACAAGGCAGTTTGGGATCAATTTTACATAACTGGCTAGTAGGTAGGTGATACTTACAATATGTATGGACTCTGCGTACTTTGGGGAATATTCCTCAAAAGCAAAGAGTAAAAGTGAGAAAGAAGGATTTAAGATTTAGTAGAAATGGCATGAATTATATGTACCAATTTTAATTAGTTTATATGCTAACACACTGATGAAATTTTGTGTCAAAAGAAGTAAAAAGAAAGCAACATGAACACAGATAAATGACTGCAGCAGATTGTATATACATTTTTGTATATCTTTATATGTACATATAAAAATATAACAATAATAACTAAAGAAGAGATCATGAATTTGGGAGATGTGCACAGAAGGAGCTGGAGGAGAAGAAGGAAGATGTAGATGCAGCTCTCATGCGTGAAGTTTTTTTAAAAAATAAAAGTATTAAATAAAAAAAGAAAATCATCACAAGTGCAAATTTTTCACTTGCTTTTTATTTATTTTATTTTATTTTATTTTATTTTATTTTATTTTATTTTATTTTATTTTTTGGTTCTCAAGACAGAGTTTCTCTACTCTGGCTGTCCTGGAACTCACTCTGTAGGCCAGGCTGGTCTTGAACTCACAGAGATCCACCTGCCTCTGCCTCCCAAGTGCTGGGATTAAAGGCGTGCGCCACCACCGCCTGGCTCACTTGTTTTAATTTAGAAAATGATATTTTTTTTTTAACTGGGTACAGCAATTTTCTATGTGCCTAAGAGATTCGGGTAGATATTTCAGTCTGTAAACAGATGCAGACAGCCAGAGGAGGAAGCCCCTAAAGGCTAAAGTGCTTCAGTCAGAAGTGGACTAGGAGCCTGAGGTCGAGTTCTGAGGATGCTCTGGGGACCCCACACTCTCTCCAGTAGCCAGACCAAGGCTACTTGCACTGATGCTGATTTCGGGCCGCTCCAGATCACTAAGAGGTGTTCTCCATGAGAAGTGTGTGTGGGTAACTGGGAAGCTCCCTGTCTGTGCCCTCCATAAGCTGTGGCATCTGCCACAGGCTCTGCCTGTGCTGTTCCTGCTGTCGGCATCCGCATTCTACAGTGGCTGCTTAGTGCAGACAACAGAGTTGGAGCACTAAGTTCTTCTCCGTTTGCAAGGTTGGAACCCAGCATACCATATTTGTAAAACCTTACCAGTTCCTTGTGCATACTGCCATGTTTCTCTTTCAGGCATTTTTGACATCAGGCAGATTCTTATCTGTAGCGTCTGCTTCTGTCTTTGAAAAAACTTATTTCAAAGTATGCTTCCTTGGGATAAAAAGCATGGCAAGGTCCTCAGTGTTCCCTAATTCTTTAGTTGTGACTGAACAGTGAATTGTGTGTTTATGTTGGCTTCCCTTTATGCAGCAGATTATGTTTTATTCAGCAATTTATCTGTTTACTTTTAAAGCTATAGATGTTCTCTTATTTACTTTTTTACTGCTGTGAAGAGGCTCCATGATCAAGGGAACTTAGAGAAGAAAGCTTATTGAGAGCTTGTTTATGTGGTTTCAGAGGGTGAGTCCACAACCATTATCTTGGGGAGCATGGCAGCAGGCACATAGGCATGGCATGGGGGCAGAGGCTGAGAGGTTACATATTGAGACAATAACCATAAGGATGGCAGGGGAGGGGTGAAGTTAGGGGAGAATGCAAGAAAGCTAACTGGGAATGGGCATGGGCTTTTCAAACCTTAGAGCCTAGCCCCAGTGACACGTCTCCTTCAACAAGGCTACATCTTCTAATCCTACTCTAACAGTTCCACCAGTTGGGGTCCAAACATTCAAATAAATGTGCCCTCTGAGGGCCATTATTACTCAATCCAGCACAGGTTGATATACTTCAGAGATGGTGTTTACATTCACACTTTTTTTTTCTAATTAAAGACTGTCTGTAGATCTGGTTCTTATCTCATGCTCTTCAGGGTTTGAATGGTATGAAAATTGACAGTAGTTCTTGACTTGTTCTGGATAACTCTCTGGACCTAAGTCATTCCACATCTTCCCAGGCAGAGTGAGGATGGTGAGAGGTTGTTCAGATTCATCTGATGCAGCTGTTCAGTGCTGTGTGTTTTACAGTCTTTAATGTTGACATTGTTCTTTTGCTTCCTAAAAGACCTACATGTGCCCACTACTCTGGAGGCTAAGGCAGGAAGTGAAATTATGGGGGTTAGAGAGCAGCCTGGGCACCATGAGGCCTGCTTGCTTGAAAAGCTTGAAATTAGAACGGAAGGCTTTTATATTTCCTTAGCGGAACTGATACTCATTTCTGTAGCTGGAGAGTTTTCTCTCTGGGTCCCACCAAGCCCCGGCAGTCCGACAGACCACTTATAAAATAAACACACAGATGCTTATATTATTTAAACTGTTTGGCCTAGTGGCTCAGGCTTCTAGTTATCTAGTTCTTACAACTTAAATTAATCCATTTCTATAAATCTGTACCTTGCTGCGTGGCTCGTGGCTTACCAGCATCTTCACATGCTGCTTGTCATGGCGGCGGTTGGCAGTGGCTCCTCCACTCAGCCTTCCACTTCCCAGAATTTTCCTCTCTCCTTGTCCCGCCTACTTCCTGCCTGGCCACTGGCCAGTTAGTGTTTTATTTATACAGAACGATATACACAGCACATTTCTATTCATGATAGAAACAAATGGCATGGTTTGTTTATTTTTTGGGTGAATGACCATTTGTCTCTGACAGCTTACTACATAATCCTTCCTTCCTCTCCAGTTTTAGTAGCACTTTTCTTACACTCCAAGCAGGGATATTCTTTGTGTGCGTAGATAGATCTTCAACTTATAATATTTTATCTAAGACATTTTCAAAGGAATTCATATATTTATTTTGTTGTGTTGTTTTTGTCTGGTTATTTAGATTTTCTCTGCTGGCTCAGATCTGTCCCTTATCTTAGGCTACAGAGACAAGTGGCAAGCTTTGACAATGTGGGAGCACAGAGCTGAGCTAGCCCCATATTTAAGAGATGCAACAGGGCACTGGTTTGTTTGAGCATTCATTGGGAGATCTTTTATATTTCTAGCTAAAAGTCAAATCCCAAAGAGTCATGCTGATGCAGTCTACCTTCTTATTCTCCCCCTCTTTCCTTTCTTTCTCTCTAGATTTTTCCTCCTTCTCTTCTTTTCTCCCCTATTCATAACTGTTCTCTCAGCCTTGCAGTGTGCGAATTACATGGAACATGATGTAGTTTGGGGGCTAGCCTTTGTATTTTGCTTCTCATGGATACTTCTTTATACATTTTGGCTTTTTAGCTATTTGCAATGAGGTTCTCATGATAATCTACCCCAACAAAAAAAATCCCTCATAGTTTCATGCCATTTTGAGTACTTGATTTTATTTGTTACTTCACGTCTTTTTCTTAATTTTGAGAATTTGTGTTTGTATGGTTATTTTCATTAAGTCCCGGTTTTGATGTTATTAGTTTGCATTCAGACTTAGTATTTTTGTCTGCTGCTACTTTATTCTTTCATAATTTTAATATCTCATACTCTATTTAGCTCATTAACTTAAATCTGTTTTATTAAATGATTTACTTAATCTTGTTAAATTTCTCTGCCAATACCAATTTAACTGAAGTCATTAGGTTTAGAATCTAACAGCATTATGTTTTATCATATATTCTCCATACATAAAGCTTCCTTGGAAAGCTTGCCAGAGTGTATTCAAGGTCCACAGCCAGAAATGTTCACCCTAAAAGTCTAGAGCTGTGGAATGGACCTGCCTGGACTGAGTCTACCAGGTCAACCCCGGTCCTCGGGGGAGACCTTGATCTGGAGGAGGTGGGAATGGGGGGTGGGCTGGGGGGAGGGGTGGGTGAGAGGGGGAGAACAGGGGAATCTGTGGCTATTATGTTGAACTGAATGGTGTTGTAAAATAATAATAATAATAATAATAATAATAATAAAGTTTTATTTGTCAATTTGAAAAAAAAAAATCTAGAGCTGTGCAGATGAGTTACCCTCAGCTCCCTGCTGCTCATATGCCTGAGATCAATATTTCTGATCCTATGTGTATATTACTACTGTCTCCAGCCCTGTGAGGTTTCAATAATATCCAGAGTTCAACTTTATTATATACATTTTTAGCCCCTCACACCTACTTCCCACAAGATATCCCCAATGTAAAAATTTTTGAGCTTATTGCCTTGTTTGTAATTTCTTTTTATTTTTGTCTGTGCTTCAATCTTTAAGCCAGATGTTCATTTTCCCCACATTTTTGCAAATATTTTTACAAAGAAGATGTCTCTTTTTCAGCTGCATTATTTTAAATAACTAAGTATTGATTATAATATATGATACATAATTTTTTCATGATCTGCTTCTCTATAAAGGTATTTTGAATTTGATAATCAATATGAATTTTCAGTAATATTTTTCAAAATCCTCAGTATTTTTCCTTCTTTCTACTTACCAATATCAGCACATAAGCAGGTATCATAATATTAACTAACCATTTCTTTCTGGAATAGAGTCTGGATGTTTTTGAGAGTTCCCAATCTTATATTTAATAGGCAAGATTGCCTGTAGTTTTAACATAAAAGTTATAAGTGATTTCTATTCTCAAGGATTTTCAGTAGCATAGGAAGTATTTATAAGTATTTTTATTTAGTAATTGTTATCATAGATACTGCTTTCTTTTGTAGTATAAAACTTTCACATTTCTAGACTACTTATTTCCAATTTTGTTCATATTATTACTGTGTTAACACATTACTATTACTATAACACACTATTTTTGTGCTACTTCTCACTGTATAACCTTTGTTTTTCTTCTCTTTGTAAATATTATTTCTAATATGTATGTAGGAAATTTAAATATTAAGTGTTTCTTCATATGTGATTGACTTATCATTTTTGCTCTTACTGTTGTACATATTTATGGGGGACAGTGAAATAATCAATACATGTATGTGGCATATAACAGATTACAGTCATTATATTTTAAACTTCTAAATATTTAAAAATAACATACAATAACATGTAAATTTATAGAGTACTGTATGCCCATTGTACTAATAAAACTTTCTTATTAGTTTATATTTGAATCCTTCAATTCCTTTCTTTTTGTTATTCATAGAATGTAGGATATTTTGAACTGATGTCATCCAACTGGACTGAAGAATCTTGCTTATCTTTGTAGTTTATATATTCAGCATTAGGTTAATGCATAGTTGAATAATGTCATGTTCTACTAGAAAAACATAGTTGATAAAGGAGTTTAATCATGAAAGTATTTTATTAATACCCCAATACTTAAAATCATGTAATGAAAATAAAATATCCCACAAAGACACCATCAGTGATGCTGTTCAACTGGAGTGAGGAGGGTTAAAGTTCATTTCTTCATCTGAAAGAAATTCAAATGGAAGTTTCTCCATTTCACATTCTGTTGGCAGCACCTCAGGTGAGGGTAATGCAGAGCACAGTAGAGTTCTTTTGCACATGTCAGCCTGGCCCGTTCAGTCTTCCTTTGCCTCTTCTCGTCTCTTAGGTAATGTGTGGCAATTTTTATGGGGTTAGCAGTATGTTTATCTGTGGCCATTAAATCCATATCTTTGCTGAATTTAGTATTTTAACCTATTATCTGTAATTCCTTAAGGCTAATAAGAGGCCATATCTTCCCAGAAAAAAAGATCATCATAAATGCACACTAATATTTCACATTAAAACTGTTAATAATATTCTCATACAGTCCTTCAAAGACTGCTAGAGACATTTTTCTTAACCATTTCAATTATTAGAGTTGTATGCATGCTAGTTCAGTAGAGGAAAGTGTTTTCTGTGGATTTTTCCAGGCATATGAATTATTACCATATATTTAGTTTATTAAGGTATTTAAGTGGCTTTTCAGAACACTTGAATCCTATTTTTGTACTAGCTCTCCCATTATAAATTTCACATGAGAAGAAAATCACATGGTTTCAAAGAGACCTGCCTAGGGATGGATAGCAATATTATCCAATTACTGAAGAAGGCATTAGATGTGTTGTATACCTGAGCCCATGAGCTATAATAAAAAATCAGTATTGTACAGTGGAGCCCTGGGCCTGCATTTAGCTCATTTCCCCAGGTCACTCCACACACAGCCAGATTTCATCCTTATTGCCTTGAAACAGCAAATCACCTTGCAGTTTCCTCACCATATGCATAGTGGGGGCTTTGGAATTTTTTCTAAGTTAAAGCATTCAACAGAGAGCTAAAATGTTCAGCTTTTTTTTTTTTTTAAATCACTGCATCATCTGGCAATTAGTGGTGGTTATGAAGCTTTCTCCTGTCTGGTCATATAGAGATCAGTTTGGTTAATTTACAAATACCATATAACCCATGAAGATGGAGCTTCTTTAGTGGTATAGTTGGTAAATTCTAAAATGTCTTTACTTTAAATTTTTTTAAAAATGGTTTTGGGCTTTGCCAGCCAAGTATCAATTGCAAGAATGCTTAAAATTGGAGTGAAGGGGCTGAGGATGTGTCTCAGTGGCAAAGTAGCTTGCTAATCTGTATGAAGTGCTGAATTCAAACCATATCACTGTGCGCACGTGTGTGTGTGTGTGTGTGTGTGTGCACTCGCACATACACTCACAAATGAGAATTCCCACACATTACACATTGGTCTATCTATCAGACACACTGGTACTCTTGTTTTCACATGAATTCTGTGATGCTTGAGCATTCAAATATGACTTATATTCTTTCAGCTTCTTTCTTTGATGTTGCACTTGTAGACTATGGAAATTATGTTACACAATCCACTCCATGTTGTGTTGACATTTTAAAATCCTGTGGGGTTATTTACTTTTTTGTTGTTGTTTTTTGTCTTTATTTTGTGTGTGTGACTTAGAGTGAATCCACTGTATGGTACATAGTTCCTTGTGCTCTTGTTAGAAGCTATGGGAGCCTCTTCTTAGCCATCCTATTGGCTGCTTAGCCAATGAAAATGATGTGGGTCCTTTGATTTGAACACAAGTAGCATTTGGAAGTGGGGACACTGAAGCACATCTTTTGGTGTTGTGTGGAAAAGTTTGAAAAGCCTAATATCCAAGTTCAAAGTTGTCCACAGCAGTGGTGGGAACTGGGTCTAGCTGGGTGAGCCCTCATGCTTGCTCCTGGGACTGATGTTCCTGCCTACTTCTCCATCGCTCATCTATCTTCCACACTTACTAATGTCCTTTGTTCTCTTCTGAGTACAGTTCAGCATGGATTATCATCCCTATAATATTCTATCATACTTTTGTTCTTTTTAATTGTTTTGAGACAGGGTTACCTAAGCTGACCTGCACTCCATAGCACAATGGGCCTTAGACGTTTGATTCTCCTGCCTCATCATCTGGAATAACTGAAATTATAGGCCTATACTACTTTTCTGGACCCTGTTCATCTTCACCTTTATGTTTCTGCTTAAAAAATCTCTTTTTACAAAGAACAGTGTATTTAATTTGAAGACTAAGAGCCTCCCTCAGCTCTCATATTCTTATTGGGTGAAGTAAGATGCTAGATGATCATGGTCCTCAAAGCTGCTCCAAGCCAGTGGCTTCTGAGTTCATGTTTAATGCTCTGAAGGAAAAATATGTACAGGGAGTAAGCAATGCCAAAGTAAATTCAGTGGAAAATTCCAAAATGGGTGAGGATAGCAGAGAGAGGAATGCTGCTGTTGTATCCTAGTTTAGTGATCTCAGTGAGATTCATGATGGAGACTGAGGCAGTCTTTGAGATTGGACACTCATTGATTGCATCACAGGCAAAATCAGTGAGTGGCTTTTGCATACCCTTTGCATAGCCTTTGTATACCTTCTTGGTCCAACTGGAGAGATGGTCATGAGTTTCTTGTCTAATCAGGAAGTGGTCATACATGAGGGTCACATTTGCTCACTCTTTCACTCAGTTCATTTTATCTCTTTTCTAGGCTATTGATCTAACCTTCCCTTTCCTTTGGTAATACATGATTAGCTTATAATTTGTTATGGGTCTTTGTACTGACTTCCTAGAGGACACTGATTCCTATCTCAACAGGCAAATTGAAACATTCAAAGAAGAACTGTACTGGAGGTAGAAAGAGAGGATGTAAAAGAAGTTTTCCAAAGGATAACGAAGAGATGTGGGTTAAATGCAGTATTTGAGGTGAACACACATCCATTCCTAAGCCTATGTACCCAGCACCTCATGGGAACTTTAGGAGATTAGCAGAAAACCTAAAATACCCTTCCTGCTGTGCTAGTGTTCCAGGAGAGGCAGGGCAGACAGAAAACTCATTTAAAGGAAGAAAAGCAAAGTATCAAACTCCCAGGGCAGCAGCTCTGTACTTCCTGCAGTGAGTTCCCCATTGCTTGATGTTGCTCAGTAGGAAACATCTGTAACCATGTTTTGGGTGAGTCCCTTATAAACACAAACGATTGTTTTATAGTTGTCTTCTAAAATTTAATCTCATGAAACAGATGATGAAATTCTAATAGTGTTTTAGAGAAAATGATCCATAACCTTCAATATAGAAGAGCACAACACTAGTTAACTCTGACTCCTAACACACTTGCAAATTGCGCCTCTTCAATCACTTTTCTAATTAGTGAGCAGACATCTTGAAGCACTATGATCATTCAGATTTTAATTGTCAGACAGTGCTGTCTACAGTTGCTCCATATGTTCCTACAAAAAATATGAACAGTTCCTCCAAGATAGCAACTAGAGTTTTGATGATGGTGGCTAATTGGGTAGCTAGGCACGATTCAGTCTATTACTTATCCAGTTGAAACATAATTATGATTACATTTTCCACTATCCCATGAGCATATATCTCTTCTCTCCAAAAAATTTTATTGTGTGATATAAATAAGTAAATAAGGTTTCTCTCTCCAGGGGAATTGCGCATTGCCATTTAATTCACTTAAGAGATATTCAGAAATTACAATATTCTAAGTGAAAACATGCACATGAACAAAATAGAATTCACTCAGTGTCATGCTAATAGCAGTGGATGTACATTGAACTTGTGTATGTGTTGGGGATTAGAGTTTTAAACTTTCAATCCCCAATCTCACTTATGGATAATTTTTGGGGGGAGGAGGGTTCAATGAATGATTTGCTCAAATTTACCACAAATGATTCACAAAGGATTCCTGACCTAAAAATTTGCCCTTTAGCCCTTAAGCAACAATACCTTTGGTAGTGAGAGCAGGACAGGTATTATAGTACATAGTAATACCTACTGAATTAAAATCTGAATGATCATAGTGCTTCAAGATGTCTGCTCACTAATTAGAAAAGTGATTGAAGAGGCGCAATTTGCAAGGGTGCTAAGAGTCAGAGTTAACTAGTGTGCGCTTCTATATTGAAGGTTATGATCATTTTCTCTAAATCACTATTAGAATTTCATCATCTGAGCTTGGTTAATTGGAAACTGGCTCAAAATTCAGTGTTGATTCTGACTATGACTTTCTGATTCTTCAAAATTTCTCCAATCTGTTTATTTAGTAAATGAATGAGAATTACAAAACCAGCCGGGCGGTGGTGGCGCACGCCTTTAATCCCAGCACTCGGGAGGCAGAGCCAGGCGGATCTCTGTGAGTTCGAGGCCAGCCTGGGCTACCAAGTGAGTTCCAGGAAAGGCGCAAAACTACACAGAGAAACCCTGTCTCGAAAAACCAAAAAAAAAAAAAAAAAAAAAAAGAGAATTACAAAACCAATTCCTAGTAATACCTACTGAGAAGGGTTATCATGCTAGTTCAAGACAGGTGACAAACGGGAAGACATTTAGACAGCTGGTGGCAGTCGAGCATGCTCTTGGTTGTCTGCTGTATTCTTACTTTGTATTTGAAAAACATGTTCTCAAATTTTTTCCTCCCTTTCTGTAATGGGGGTGATTCTCTCCTTTCTCCTGTAGACTTCCAAGTGGATCAGATTTTGACCTGCAGCATGCATGGGTATGCTATTCTCAGTTTAAAAGCCTCAAAGTGCCACCCCACTGTTCCTCTTGTCTCTCTGGTCACATCTGTTTTTCCTTTCGGCTGGCTTTTCTATTGTGACGTTTGGAAGGAAGTGTCATTCTTGCTCAGAATACCTGCTTTGTCACGCTCTATCCTATTGGATGCGATTATGTAACTATCTGTTCCTAATAAACCAGCAAGTAGTTCATCTCTCTGTTCATCCTTCCCCTTCTTTGTTCTGCTTTCCTCCTTTTCTCTTTATATTTTCTTCTTCTTCTTTCCTCTTTTATCTGTTTCTTTTATTTTCTTGCGTATTTTTGATATACTGATTTGTGTCAATTAGTATTATATTTTAAATGATGATAAATTCTAATTTATGAAAGGTTTCTTCCAAATATAAAAAAATTAAGGAATACATTAAAATTTCAAATTACATCCTTTACTTTAATCCTATGAATTAAATCTTTGGCATATATCATCCCAGTTTTTTTTTTTTTTTTTTTTTACAGTTTTTGTATTATTGGAAGTCATTCATGGAACTGAAAATAGTTTCCAAAGTCAAATGTTCCTGAGGCATTCAATCTGATGTTACTGTGATCTCTGAATGGTAAGTACCACCCTCGTGCATCTGATTACCTGGTTGATGGTGCTGTTTGGGGAGTTTATAGAACATTTAGGAGGTGCAGCCTTTCTGGAGGAGGTACATCACTGGGGGCTAGGCTTTAAGAGTTTACAGCCACATCTTACTTCTAGTTTGCATTTTCAGCATCCTCTTTATGGTTGGAGATATGGTTCCTCAGTTTCCTGCTCTGGCTGTCTGCTGCAATATATCCCAGTTACTCATGGACTCTCTCAGGAACCTTAATACAAAATAAGCTCTCCCATAGCTGCTTTTGGTCATAGAGTTTTATCACAGGATCAGAAGAGTAACTAAACACCTACAGTCACATTACTGTTTTCTCCATAATTACCGAGTGCTGGGCTTATGCTAACTTCTTGATGAGGTATGCTGGCTAGTTTTATGTTAACTTGACACTGGATAGAGTCATATTGGAAGAGGGAATCTCTATTGATAGAATGATCCCACTAGACTGGTTTGTGAGCACTGTGCTGCATTTCCCTGACTGATGAGAGATGAGAGAGGGCCCAGTAAACTGTAAGCAGTACTTCCCCTTGGCTGGTGGTCCTGGGTTCTCTATAGGGTTGGGTAAGTCAAGGGGAGCAAGCCAGTAAGTAGTACTTCTCCCTGACCCCTGCATCAGCTCCTGCCTCCAGGTTCCTGCCCTGTTGGAATTTCCACCCATATTTCCTTTAGCAATAGAGTGTAACCTGAATGCTATAAGCAGAAATAAACTTTTTCTTCCCCAGGTTGTTTATGGTCATGGTGTTTCACCACAGCAACAGAAACTCTAACTAAGACATGAGGTACTCAAGGCTTGAACTGTTTAGAAATAGCAGTGTCTTAAAAGGCAGGTGAACTTGTTATAGTCTCCTGATGGAGTGGCCTAAGTTATGGTCTAGTCAAGTCTTGCCCTTATTCTCCTGTCACTTTGCATTTATGCCATGTTTGATCCCTTTAATCTTATTTCTTTAAGTGAGATCCAGTAGCATATTGATATTAATGGACATTTTGTCTGTCTGTGAATCGGAGTAGGTTGCTAGCCCTATATGTGATATGAGTTGCTGTGCTTAGAACATTGCCTCTTAATATCATCATACTTATCTCTGTGCAAATTAAAATTATTTTCTTCAGTATTCCATGAACACATTTTATTATTATAAAAAGTAAAATCACTTTCTCTTTAGTCTAGCAGTCTAGATATTGTATTATGGGGACTTGCTCTTCCAGAAGAACCCATGCTTCATTCTTTTGTTCATACATTTCTTTCTAGTCTCACAAAAGCTTCAGTGGTAAATACATTCAGTTCTTCATGCAGTGTAAGATAAAAATCATACACAAATGTCAAGGGACATTCTTGAAACCATAGAGCTGAGAAATAAGAGTTCAGTCTTATATAGCCAAAGTAATTTGCCGTCAGAACTTGCATCCTTCATACTATCTGTCTGTAGCTTTCCTTTGTCCCTTCATCCACAGGCTATTTTGGCTCAAAAAGATGTGCTTCCTTATGCAAACCACTCCTCATTAAACTTGCATTTCTTCAGAAGTGAGGCATAGTTTAATCTACAGAAATTAAAGGGATCTCTTAGACCTGAACCAGTTAGTTGATTATGGATATCGTTTGCTCTTTGTCAAGTAATCATTAGGCAGCCATTTTGTCCACATGATAATTCAGTAAGTATTAACTACTACCTTGGAGCTGGGAGCCCCCACCCAAAAGCACAAATGCTATCAAAGGGAGCTCCTTAAAAAGTCTCAGACTCCAAACATTGCTAGAAGGGTGAGAATGTCCCTTTTCTAGTCAGAAAAGAAAAGGTGCTACTCTGGCAATGATTGAGCACTGATGTAGTCAAGGGCATCCTCTCACAGCAGAAGTTACAAACCATGAAGACTACCAAACAGAAGCTTGCCTATTAATGTGCAAGTGTCAAGGACTTCTCATTTCTATACTAGTCTCCTGTTGCTGTAATAGCAGGTTACCATAACTGGAATAGCTTAATGAAACACAAATTTATTATTTTATAATCCCAAGTGCAAACATCTTTCTGCACTAAAATCCCAGGGTTGACCGGACTGCACCCTTCTGGATGCTGCCAAGGAAAACCTGATCCTTTGTTTCTTCCAGTTTCTGCCAACTAGCTGGACTCAAGTCTTCTCTGCCTGACAGTCAATATCTTCAATCTGAATTGTGTTCATTATGCTTCCCTCTCTCTTATAGGGACCTCTGTGAGCACAGGTCCATGGCATAACCTAGCACAATCTTCATCTCCAGATGATTAATTTGAAAACATCTGCACATTCCCTTTTCTCCATATGAGAGAACATATTCATATGTTCTGGGGATTCCAACATGGGTTATCTTGGGAAGAAGTCATTTTATGTTTATGGCATTATGTGAAAATCATCTTGCATTTTTATATGCCAAAAGTTATTGATATTATAAATGTAACTTTCCATAAAATATGCATCTAACATAGAGGATAGTGTCATTTCCTGAAGTATATTACTTTTTGGCCCCCTTCCCGCCATTGTCTGCAAGGGAAAGAGCAGTCTAGAAGCATTCTCAACTGTCATGGAATAGAAATTACTGCACAGCACATCTAGATAAAACACCCATTTTAATAACTCTCCTTTTCATCCCTTTTCCTTATTTTCACCTTGTCTTTCCCTTCATCTCTCCCATCTCTATTTCGCACACACACACACACACACACACACACACACACACACATACACGGGGTGGAGGAAGGAGAGAGTGGTAAACTAAACCTTCTATACTGACTGCTAACAGCAAATGTACAATGATGAAGAAAACATCTGGTAAAGAAGATGTATGTTTTGCTTTGTTTTAAATAGAAAGTGCTCATACAAGGAGAAAAACATTCAAAATTTCCAGCAGATTGCTTGAGGGGTATGAAACATCTTTCCCAGGAGAAACAATCGTATACTGAATTTCTGGCAGCAGGATGATGGGTTGCCTTTAGGGCACAGTGTAATGTGCTGGACTAGGCAGATGAGTCAGAAGGCAAGAGTTCACAGGGAGCTTTCTTCCGAAGGCAGAAAAAAAACCTCTTAATGGGTGCTTTGGAAGAGTTCCCTGAGCTGTAACCTTGGTGGATGTTGGCTTCAGGATCATTAACCACCCAAGATAAATACAGTCCATAGGAGGTAGTTGTTCTTTCCAGTTGCAAATGAGACTAGTCATTTACAATAAACACAGCTAAAAGAGAACAAAGCTAAGCAGTAATGAGTCAACTATGCTGGCCTCTTTTTGTAAAAGTTCCATGAGAGAAAAAAAACTCGCCAATTTCCAATTTTGACAATTATTCAGAAATACATATTTTTAGAATACAGAAAACTACAGGTTCACAGAAATCTGGAATTAGGTTTCCTAATCTTCTACTTAATAGCTGGGTTACCTTGCACAAATGACTTAACTTTACAATAATTAGATTAATTTTTAAAATGCTAATAAAAACATTTGCATAGGCCATATTTAAATGTTTTATGAGGATTAGAATCACCCTGAAATAGGCTTGGAAAATCACTTGGTATATTCTCAGGTAATAAAATTCTCTATCAACATTTAAAATTATTTGTGATTGTAAGGCATTTATCACTACATCTGGCAAAGTTTATTAATTATTACCAAGTATTATTTATATAAAATATGAAATAAGCACTAACAAATGATGGTGAATATTTTCAGTCTATTTTGGCAATGTTAGAGTAATTAATATCCATTTTTAGAGAAAAGTTTGACTTTTGAAATACGTGCACACTTATAAAATGACCCCGTGAATCAAGATAAACAAAATTTTCAACATTGCCTCTTAACAGTCACTGTATAAATTAGTGCAAACAGTAGATCTTAATTTGCATGGAATCTTAAAATATGTACTCTTTCTGTCTAGCTCCTTTCACCTGGTATATCACTATTTTTTTTCCTATTTAAGGTAATGCATTGGTAATACATTTTTCTGGAGCTGAGAAAAATTCCATTGTATTGTGTGTTACATTATGCTTGCTCATTTCCCTGCTCATGAACATTTGTGTTGCTTTCAGTTTGGGACTAAATGAATAAAACTGCTATATATTTTAGGGGAAATATTTTTCATTTGCATTTATAAGAAAGTTTTATAATCAGATTTCCAAGTTACAAATGTGCTGCTGGAATGGGTCACTTGTTTTGTGCTGAACTCATAGATCATGTCTGGGTAGGTCAATATCTTAATTATGTTGCATTATTATTCACGACTACGACTGGTTTGGGAATTGCCTGAGATGTTCTTCTGTTTCTTTCAGCAAATTTTCACAGACTGGCACCTGTTTTGTAAAAATATCTTTAAGCATCTCAAAGTTTTGGATGTAATTTTAAGACACAATGGATTCATCCCACTTAGAAATTCATTGGCTCTCATCTTGTACTCTATGGCCTTGTTAAATTAATTGAGTATTTCTACTACTGCTTCATAGGTTTCTTAGGATTTCCCACAGAGCAATACTGTAGCGTTTTGGACAAGGGAAATATTTCACTTTTTCCTTCCACTCTACGTGTTTAATAATACCATTTGCTTGTCTTACCACATTGCCTAGTGATGAACACTCTTAGAAACCATCAACTTCCTAGTCAGGGAAAAGGAAGAGAATCTTCTCAGCAATGACAAATATAGTAGGCAAGCAGAATATACAGCATACAAAGTTACCACACTACAAGGAAGTTTATATGTACCTTTTCCAGGAGATCTTAATTGCCCTCCAGTACAATGCTTTTGCTCACTCCACAGTTTAGCTGAATGGCTTGTCACTGCTTTGATGTTTTAGGTCATTGTTTACAGAATATAAACTTCTAGCTCCTGTGTAGAGAGTATTCACCTTCTTGTCCCTGGGCATTGGGCTTCATCACATGATTTACGTTGATCAGTGCAGTGTGGCCGAGGAGATGAATCTGCACGGTACAGACAGCTGTCCATCCATAGCTTAAAAAACTGATTTTTGCTGCCTGTTCTTGTGACTGTCTCTAAGCTCTGGTTTGGCAGAGACTATGGCTTAGAGAGATTCTGCTTCTATGGGTCTGGCCTCAGAATGTGACAGAAAGGAAACCTGATTTCGACTTCTCTCCCAAAGCAGAATTGCTGCAGAGAACAGGCAGCACAGAGATTGGGAAATCAGCAATCAGTGTCTATTGACACACACCAATGCAATCTTGATTTCTCTCTTTATGTTTCCTACATTCAGAAAATGGAATAAAACATTTACTGATACTTAAGTAAGATTACATTTAGAAATGGAGTTCCTACTTATGATTGCATCTCAGCAGCTCTTGACATACAAACCATCCTGTATATGATTATTACAAACTCTGTTGGAAGTATATTCAAAAAATTGCCTGAGTACTAGATACCAGGCACAAACAAGAAGAGGTGGGGGATCATAAGAGAACATACCAAATAAAGTAAAATAATATAATGAAATTTTGGGGTTAATTTTAATTTTTCCACGCTATATATTCTTTTTTCCTTTTCTTTGCTAGGTAGCAGATTTTATTACTTTATTATTTGTTATTAAAAATACTTTTCACATAGTATATTTTGATCAATGGCTCCCCTCCCTCATCTCTTCAAAGATCCTCCCTGCCTCTTCACCTATCTAACTCCACACTTTCTCTCTATTTTTAGGAAACAAACCGGCAAATACAAAAGTAAAAAATTAATAACAAAACAAAACAAACAATAAATAAAAAAGGCACAAGAAACACATACACACAGACACAGACAGACAGACAGACAGACAGACAGACACACACACATACACACACACACACACACACACACACACACACACACACACACACACACCTTTCATAATGTAAACATGCCCAAACAAACTAGTATGAGACAAAAAAAGTTTCCAAAAATATCATGGAGTTCATTTCGCGCTGGCCACTGAACCTGTCCTTACAAGTGGTTTGTATACCCAGTGGGACTTCACTGGAGAAAACTACTTTTTTTTCTTTGCAAGCAGTTATCAGCTGGAGATAGCTTCTTAGTAAGGGACGAAGGCTTGTGTCTACTTTCCCTTTTAGCTCTGTGACCCTACCTGACTCAGAGTCCTGCAGGCCCTGTGCATTCTGCTACAGTCTCTGTGAGTTCATATGTACAGGAGACCTGTTGTGTCTGGAAGGCCTTGTTTTCACAATGTCTTCCACCCTCCCTGACTCTTACAATCTTTCTGCCACACTTAAGCCTACCTTCCTGAGTCCTAGGGGAAGGGATTTATGAAGAATCCCCTTTAACACCGAGTGTTCCAATATCTCTCTCCCTGTCCTATGTCCAGTTGTGTGTTTCTCTATTTGTTCCCATTTGCTGCAGGAGAAAGTTTCTCTGGTGACGGCTGTATAAGACACTGATCTATGATATAGGAGAATGTTGTTGGGGGTCATTTTATTGCTATGTTCCTTTAGCATAACAGTATTTGATTTTCCCCTAGGTCCATGGCCTATCTAACCTCAGCTCTTCACCACCAGCGCAGTGTCAGACATGGCTTCCACCTCAAGAAATGAGCTTCAAATCCAATCATGTATTGGTTGGTTCCTCTCACAGCTTTTGTGCCTCTATTGCACTAGCATATCTCGCAGGCAGGCAAGTCACCATTGTAGACTGAAGAGTTTGTAGCTGGCTTAGTGTCTACTTCTCTCTTCTGGTAGTGTATAGAGTACCTCCAGTACTGTGGACACTTGTTAGTAGGGGTGAAGGCCCTAGGCAGGCATCAGCTTGACTTCCCCATGTTCAGTGAGTTATGTAGGTGTCATTTGCAGCAGGAGGGCTTTGCCGTCAGCTTTGGGAGAGCACACAATAGCCTTTACAATTGCCTGAGTTGTTTGGGGGTTTCCAAAGACCCCTTTGCCTAACAACTCAGTTATATGTAAGATTTCTGGCACTGGAGGTTTCATTGGCAAGAGATGTCTTGTAGTTTTGTTTCCCTGTTACTTGGTTATTCCACTTACATTTCTTTCATATATTTATGTATCTTAAGAACTTTCTACTGTAGTAGGTTTCCAAATGACCCCTCTAATGGTCCTTAATGTTAGCTGTCCCTCCTGTATTCCTGCCTTTTCACCTCTCTTCCTTCTCTCCCTTTGTTTAATCTGCCCATTCAAGTCCCTCCGCAATCTCTCCATAACTGTATATCCTATTTCCTATTCCCTGGGAGATTCTCCCCTTCACTCCTGTTTTTTTTCCCCTACCTTACCTCTGTGGTTATATGAATTGTAGCATGCTTTCCAAGGGCATACATTTCATATCCACACATAAGATAATGCATACCATGATTGTCTGTTTGGATCAGGGTTTCTTTACTCTATATGTATTCATTTACCTTCAAATTTCATAATTTCAATTTTAACAGCTAATTACTATTCCATTGTGTAAATGCACTCAATTTTCCTAAGGAACCACTACACTGCTTTCCAAAGTTGCTGTATACTTTTGCACTCCCACCAGCAATGGATGAGTGTTCCCCTTGCTCCATATCCTTGCCAGGATGAGCTGTCATTTGTTTTATTGATCCTGGCTGTTCTAACAGGCATAAAATGAAATATCAAAATAGCTTTGATTTGCATTTCCCTGATGGCTAAGGTTGGTGAACATTTTTAAAAAGGGTTTGCCAGCCACTTGTGCTTCATTTTTTTGAGAAGCCTCTGCTTAGATTGGTATCCCATTTTTTCCAAGACAGGGCTTCTCTGTGTAACAGCCCTGGCTGTCCTGGAACTCCCCCTGTAGACCAGGTTGAGTTCAAATTCACAGAGATTTGCCTGCTTTTGCCTCCTGAGTGCCGGGATTAAAGGTGTGCACCATGACAACCTGGCTGCACCCCATTTTAAAATTGTTTTTTTCCTCCATGCCCAGTTTTTCTTTAGTTCTTTATGTAATTTAGATAATAGCCCTCTATCAGGTTTATCATTGGTAAGGGTCCTTTCTCTGGCTTGTTTGATGGTATTTGTCCTGATATTAGACAACCATGAGTATCAGCTATGGTGATTAGAACCAGGATACAGAAATCATTGCACTGTGAATGTGGGTAGCTCATCTGGAAAGTAAGGAGGAATATTTAATAATGAGAGAGCTAGAGGAGGTGAGAGCCCCAGGTTCTACCTACACACACCATCTATAAATGTTCTCTGAATATGAAGAGCATTATATGAAGAGCTCACATAGAGTAGAAAGGTTGCACTGAGATCTCAAAGTCCAGAATTTGAGAATAGATAAGTTAAAAACTTATTTAAAAATCACCATACTTCAGAAGAACACAAAGCTTTCCATAATGTCTAAAACCTGTTATTTATAATGACATAGATAGATTTAAAAGGTAAAACTCACTGAACAAACAAAAACTAGCAATGTATGTAACTAATGCAACCAGTAAAGGTCATCAATGGGAGACTACTGGTCAAATGTGGGACTTATCGGAAGGGTGTTAAAGCAAATGTTACAGCTCATTGCCCTCAAGGATGATAGG
>NC_134857.1:61114892-61154892 GCF_049852395.1 Peromyscus maniculatus bairdii
TACATAAAGTATTTATGAAAAAGAACATCACAAGGATATTTTTTATTGCTTCAGTCCTAAATATTCTATTCTTAATTAGAGGCAGAACAGAAATCCAGAATTACTCGATCAGGAAGTAGTAGGCAGAGAGAACAAACTGGGAATGGTGTGGTCTTTTGAAACCTTAAAGCCCGCCCCCAGTGACAGACAACCTCCAACAAGGCCACACCTCTTAATCCTTCACAGCCTACCAACTGGACAAGTATTCAGATACATGAGCCAATGGGACCTTTGCTATTCAAAACACCACTAGGTCAAAAAAAAGTGTTATTCTTTTCTGTCTCATTGCTTTCATGTCTGGCAAGTGATTACATCTATATCCCCATCCTTCCTCTGGGAGGTAGCTTTCCTTGATACTCTATTCTTCTGCTGATATCAGAGCCAAGCTTCTTTGGGCTTCAAATGATGACTAAGATGAATGGCTCCCTATGAGTCTTCTAAGTTTTCAAAGTCAGGATGAGACTGGTGATACATCTAGTTTTGTGAGTTGAGAATCCCCTAGGGTCTTACCTTCTCCAGTATGAGAAAACGTTTTGTTATTGTTGTTGTTGTTGTTTTGTGTTTTTTCTTGTTTTGTTTTTTGTTTTTTTTTTGTTTTGTTTTGTTTTGTTTTTTTTGCAGTAACCAAACTATGGCATGTAAGCCAGTCTTATTAATTGCACTTTAATGTATTTTAATTCTACTGGTTCTGTTCTTCTAGTGAAGCATGACCAATACAGACACTAACTGATATCTTTCTAAAAAATAACATTTTTAGAGAAATATTTATTGGCCATTTAAAGTATTTCTAAAATAAACAGTAATTTTTCATTTGAATATTGAACATCATAGTACTCTTTGTCTCAAGATTAAGCTATTCCAATGACAGATAAGAAAGAAGAAAAATAGTGTTATTGAATGAATACATTTCATAAAAATTAGTAGATTATAAAACAAAGGCAGTCTTCAAAGGAGACATTTAATACTTTCCATACAAAGCTAAAACCAGCTGCTCGTGGTCTGAAAGGTCAAACAATTTTACATATTTTTCTTTGCACAGTTCTCACAAATGACCTTAATCCTCTTTAATAAGGTGACTTTGAACACTCCTTTTTGTTATTCTAATGTATTACTAGAAGGCACAGTATCCAAAATTCAAATAATAAACTTATTTTAACAGTCATGAGATTTGAGCATTCTTATTATGCCATGGAACTTTCACATTCTAACCTAAAGTTGACAAAAGTAAGGTGAAGTCAGTTCTTCAAAAATACTGTAAGACAGTCTTACAGAATTGCCAAAGATGCCATCCCAGGATTCCAAGCAGCGTCACGTAGGAACATAGTTTAGTTTGGTGAAAAATCTAATGTCAAATGCAATCAGAGTAAGAGCAGTCTTTGTCTCTGCGATTAATAACTCTACGTTGCCACTGCCTCAGTAGGACAGGTTTGTTGCCATTGCTGTTCAGTGGTCTATGGGATGAGAAGTTTCTGGTGTTCCTCCATAAAATATATCAACATTATTTCCTTAATTACTGTTTTTATTAGCTAATAATTTTTTCCTAAATCATGCAAACATGTTTCTATTACTGACAATATTCCCTTTTGAGATCACAGATTCAGAAGCATTCTCTTGTCAGCCAGACTTCCTCTTTGTTATGGTGTACAGCTACAGGAATCTTCCTCTGGGAATTCAACTGGGAAGTTTAACTTAATGATAATCACAGCATCTCATACAGATCAGCTTCCTTTAAAAATGGTAATTCATTGACTAGCTGGGGATTAGGTAAGGAAAACTAATCTCTGCTTGCTATTGGAAGCTGATTGACTTGTTTATCATTTATCCTTTTTCCTGCCTTTTTATTAGCCTCTACTGAAATATTTCACTGTGTTTGATTTTAGTTACATTGACAGTCTTAATCAACTCCAAGTCTTCTCTAATGTGAGTTCTCACAAAAATGTGATGTTTAAACATTTGGAACAAATTATACACTGATGAAAAGGGTTTCAAAATAAAATTGCACAAATATTTTATCTATTTATTCATTGAATTGATCAATTATTCTGAGAAAATATCTGAGGTGCATTAAAGCATTAAATTTAAAATGTTTTATAAATGTTGATTCCCTTTGTGAAAGCCTAAATGTTCCATTTCACTCATAAAACTTTCCTTTTCCATATTAGATTGAAGAGTTTTTCCAAAATATGAATGTATTATTTCTAAGGTTTAAAGCATTAAAATGCAATATATAAAATAAATATATTGACACAGTATTTCCACTGAACATTTTAGCAGCTGTCTTCATCATCTCCAGTCATCAGAAAGTCTGTGCATCTCCAATCATTGAGGGAGTCAGTGTATCTGACACTTCTTCATCTCAATTCTAGACCTACAAGCTCGCTTAGGTTAACTGAGGTTAATTTTATTTGTTTTCATAATAATTTTCTTTTTTAATTTTAATTTTTTGAGATTATAATACAATTATGTCATTTCCTTTCCCTTTTCTCTCTCTAAACCTTCCTGTGTATGCTCCTCTGCCCTCTTTCAAATTTATGGCCTCTTTTATCCACACACACACAGACACACACACACACACACACACATAAATATCTTAAATACATAAATACAACCTGCATTGTCTGCATAATGTTACTTACATGTCCATGTTTTCAGGACTGACCTGATATTGCATAACTAATTGAAATACTCTCCCCTGGGGAACACTACTATTCCAAATCTCAGCATTCTGTAGTTGCCTACAATTCTTTGTCTATGATTGAGTCCTCATGAACCTTCCACTTTCCAAATGATAATGGCTCTTTGTGTCATCCTTGTTCAAAGTATGTTTAGGCAGCCTGCCATGTTGGTGAGACTCCATGGGTATGGCTTCTGACATTTCTCAGTCTTAGGAGCAAACTGCCTATTCTTCTGGATCTTCCTATCTTTCCTTCCCATCTTCTGTAATAATCTCTGAGTCTTAGTTGCCTGGCTTGGTTTGTAGATAGATCAGTTAGGATTTGGCACCTAACTGTATTTTTTATTAATTGTGATTTTCTGTAATGGTCTCTGTTTACTGCAAATAGAAGATTTCTTGCCAAGGGGTAAGAGCTATGTTTATCTGTGGATATAAGGACAATTATTTAGAGTGTAGTTAGGGGCAGTGCTGGCTTACTAAAGTTGTGGTTGTAGGTTCTCCACTAAGATCCGTGATTACACAAGCCCTAGGTAGTGAAACGGGTTTTCAATAACAGGCATGGTTTCCCTCTGTTGATCAGGTCTGTAAATTTCCAGTAAGATTAATGTGACACTTTAAGTAACAACAATTTTCAAGTTGTTTTTTAAATGATTAGTACTAGCATAAACACATGCTATATTCTAGTAAGAGCAAGACTCAGAAAAATTAAGAACTTTTCCTAAGTTGGCAGTTTGTTAGTCCATAGCAGAATCCAGAATGAGATGGTTGATACCTAAATCCTTAATAAATATAAACACATACAAAACCATAAAAATACTCAAGCATAGGATTTAGATTGACAACATTTTCCCACAACAAAAATCCTGGGAATATTCTTATAAAATTATAGAAAGTCCACTTAAATAGACGTGTATTATATATACATATCATAGATACATGATACACATATGCGTTATATGTTATTAATCAGTGCTAGGGATCAAGAAAAAAAATTACTAAGGTACATTGCAAGCCCAAGAAATTATATCATCTCAGTCAGAATGAGGAGTAGTTAATGATAATATTTGTGAGTAAAATTTTAATCTTATAATTTTCTAAACTATAAATTTATAGTTTAGATAAAACAGTAAAACCTGTAGCAAATGGAATTGTTTATGAAGACAAGCACAGAGTTTCAGAAATCCTTTTCAACAATAGTTTGGAAGATGAACTCAATAAATGCCATAGCTTTTCTGATATGAAGAGAACTATGGAGCTTGTTTGTAAATCAACCTCTTTGTCTTGAGATGAGAAAGCCATCAAGATCATCATGCAGCAGAGGGTAATTTTCTGCAGACTGAGAACTGACCTAAGAGACACTGTAGTTAAGAACGTTGACCAAACACAACTCATTTATATCAATAGGACACTGCAAATGTGTGTCTGTGTGTGTGTGAATATATGTGCATGTGTGTGTTATAACAATGGAAAGGCACATACAATTATGGAAGAAGAATCGTTTGTTGACTTATGCTTTAATTTAAAATCTTCAAGGTTCATTTGTGTGATAAACAAGCCAACTTTAACATCTCCTGGCTGTTTTCAGGAAACAAGCATACCACTAGATTGTATTGTATTATGTATCCAGCCACTTTTATTTAGCAAATGCCTTGACTCGTCTCACTCATAGACTGCAGTGTACTGCTTCAATATTCTGGGGCTTCCAAATCAGAGAAAATCTTAATAACTTGTGATTTTGGAAAAAAACAAACAGACTGAGTCTAGTGAGTGTGTGTGTACATCTGCATGGGTGTGCAGTACTACACTGGCATGCTACACATGGGGAGGTCAGAGATTGACCTCAGGGGTCTTCTATCAGTCTTTATGTTAGTTCTTGAGACAGGGTCTCTCACTGACCCTGGACCTCACAGAGTCCTCAAGAGTAGCTGGCCAGGGGATTTGTGAGGCTCCCTGTCTCTTCCTCCCAACACTGGGATCATAGGTGCACTTCACCATGCCTGCCTTTTTACCTGGGTGCTAGAGATCAGAATTCAAGCTCCTGTACTTATTTGGCAAGTAATTTCCCAACTCAGCCATCTCTACAATCTATTAACTAAATGCATAAAGACATTTGGAACACAGGAAAAATCCAAAAAGACAACCGGTTGTGAATTCAGACAGCATACCGAAACGAGTCCCTTACTAACTTAGACTGCAGCTGCTTTTTCTTGCCCATTATCATCACTCTACCTGCCTCACTTGGAAAGGATATCTGTATTTGGGGATAAGGTCCTAAAGGCAGCAATCTAAGTCTTCCTGACAAAATGACCAAGGATATTTCATCCTTAAGCATCATCTTCCACCTAAATTACTTAGCTAAATGATGTCACACAAATCTTAAAAGGTCTTATAATAAAAAACCCAGAGCCAGATATTGGGATGAAAGCTGCAAGATCAGAGAAGCAGAACTGACAGCCACTATCTCACCTCTATGAAATCCACAGCCTCAAGAGAGCGAGTTCCCATTTCCTAACACCTTTCTGTGTCCTGCCATATTACTTCCTGGGATTAAAGGTGACTGTCACCACTGCCTGGTTCTGTTTCTCTCATGTAGCCCAGTGTGGCCTTGAACTCACAGAGATCCAAACAGATCTCTGCCTCCCTAGTGATAGGATTAAAGATGTGTGTGCCACCACTGCCTGACCTCTATGTCTAATTTAGTTGGTGGATTTGTTCTCTGATCCTCAGGTAGGCTTTATTAGGGTACACGGTATATCACCACAAAATTCCACTTTCTTTTTTTTTTTTTGTCATATCAATAATGAATTTATGGTAAAGAAAAGTACTTGAAGCTGAGGATGAACACTTACTCATTGTTTTGGTGGGGGGTACCTGTGCCCCAAAGGAAAAGATAGTTGCAAAGTTCAAGGCCAGAATGGGATGGACAGTAAAGATACTGTTTCAGAAAACCAAAATTAAACAACCAAAAATTTTTTTGTATAAAAATTATATAGGATACCTAAACTCTTAAGAAAAGACAATTTCATGTATTTTATATTTATTTTTATCATATGCTAGCCATGTAAAAATAAAAAATGGAAATCTCTTTCATGATTAAATTACCTAATTTTGATAAGTTTAAATATTTGTGCCTGCCTAGAGTTTTGCTTTAATTTCATTTTATGGCATTTTATTTCTTCCATTTCCATTTATTTTTAAAGTTTGTGTTACTCTACAAAAATGAGGAGTCACCTTTACAATGTGCTTTGGATGAACACTTATTAAGATTCTGAACAAAACTGTGCAGAAATGTGAATGATAAATTACTTCAGTGTCATATCTTCCTTCGAATACTAAAATTATAATCGAAAAGATTCTGAATTTTAGAAACAAAGTTTATATTTAATTTTGATTTTATTCTGATAAATCAAAAAGATGTCACAGTTCTATTTTTTCTCTGCTCACAGCCCTCAGACATGTTTATTGTCATGGCAACTGATGTGAAAAAAGATCTAGTATAAACAGAGAGAGAGAGGTGATTCTTTTATAAACAAGGCAATAAAATACATCAAACCCGAAATCATCTAAGATCCTCGTGCATTGTTTTATGATACACATCTTCCTTCTGAAGCACATAAACTAGCATGTTTAAGCATTATAAAACGGGAGCATTCTTGAATTATGTCAGCATTGTAACTTGTACTGAGAGATTGGCGTCAGCATTTGCTGTTGTGAAAACCAATGCTTCTTGTATGATGTGTATGCTTGTGTATGGTCCCTAAGTAAAAACTTCCTGTGTGGTCTGATCACAGAGCACTCAGCCGGTGTAGCAGGGGGCAGTTTCTAAACGACCCAGCTGGACACTCAGAGACCAATGACATTCATGGAAAATGGCTGTGGGACAAAGATAACCCATGTATCCTGGAAAAAGCTACTAGTTTGCTCAATAATCATATTTCAGTAATAAAATATAGACCCTCCTCAGTACTTGGACTGCTGAAATCACATGACTTAAGATAGCCTCCTGTCCACGTCTTTAGCCTTCTCTTCCTAAGAAATCTGAGGATCACTGCATGAGTCAACTGGTCCCTAAGCAGGGCAATTACTTTTAAGGGAACCAATGCTAAAGCCTCCTGAATTTTGACCTTTTCTGCAGTGTTCCAGCCAGGTTGCGCTGAACAGCGACAGCAGTGCAGACTTGTTCCAGGCTTTCTACGTCCTTAAAGCCTTGAGATGAGTAAAATCCTTCCTCCGATGTTCTGTGGGGTGGTGAGAAAATTAAAATGACAGAGAAAGAAAATCTGCCGACCAGGAGGAAATGATTTGACCTTGTTCTGGGTCATCTAGAGAAGGTACAGGTATGCTGGAGTTGGCACTTGGGTAGATTATCATGCTGTAATCAATCTACATAACATGAAGGAAGCGAAATCTTAATAGATATGACTAACCATGCATGAATATCTTTGCCATGTTCACTGTACTATTTATTGCTATGTATTCACATTCAGCATTTATTTAATGCCTGCAATTTTAGAAGCTATTTACATATTTAAACATGTGTGAAGGACTACAAAGGATCTCTTCTAGTATGAGTAACATCCTACATATATAGAAATATATATTGTAGCAATATATGGCTACACTCAATTTCCAAATTATTTGAAAGCTCTATGTATGTACAGCTGATATGCTAAAAATCAAGAGATACTTATTTCTGCCTCTACAGACATTAGTGATCTTTGTAACTCTAGCACAGAAATCATTGGCAGAACTGAAAAACATAGGAAAAATAGGAGGGTTTACAAACTAGTGAAATCTCTATTATGCATGTCATAGGAATCAAGAAATTATAGTGTGTCTTTGCTACTTGCAAGTAGCAAATGTAAAAATTGTAACATTATTGAAACAGTACTTACTAGTCAGTAAGTAAGCAAGCCTGTAATGACTAGAACACATTTATTTGTGATCACACTTGCATACTTGATTGGATCAGGGCTGTTAACCAGAACCTTGTGTGAGCTGGGCAAGAGCTCTGCTTCTGCTTCGGAATTACACCCCTAAGGGGTGAGCCCAATTGTGCACTTTTATTTTGAATCCTGTTCTTCCTAAGTGTCATGGTTTTGAATTCATTCTGTAGTCAAGGTACACCTCAAACATGTAACCCTTCTCTTTCCCTTTCCCAAATATATGTTTAAAGACATATACTTCCCAAGCCCAGTCAATTTAATGTAAATATAAACAAAACAAACGCATTCAATGTCTCACATACACAGTGACAAAACATTTTGGCCTTAAAGATAATCTCTGTTGAGCCCAGATCCCATCCCTGGGCACCAGCCACTCCAGGGAAGACCTGCCCAACTTGGCCCCAGGTTCTGGCTACTGGGCAGGTCCCCTTCTAGCTCCACCGGGAAGGATCCCCTTCTCCAAGCCCCACCCCCACCCCCTGACTTCCCTTCTGGACCAGAGAGGGCTCCCATCCTGCCCTGGACTTCCCTTCTGGACAAGAGCACACATCCTGCCCCGGACTTCCCTTCTGGACAAGAGCGCCCATCCTACCCCGGACTACCTGTCTGGACAAATGCTCCCATCCTGCCCCAGACTTCCTGTCTAGATAAGAGCCCCGGAGTTCCCATTTGGACAAGTGCTCCCATCTGGACAAGAGAGAGAGACTTCCTGAATCTGTCAGCTCTGTCTGAACCAAGTGTGCTGATAAGACCAAGAATGAACCACAAGGAGATGGGCAGACGTCAAGGCAGAAGTACATACAACAAAATGAAGAGCAATACAGCATCACCAGAACCTAGCCTGCCTCCAACATCTAGACCTGAACATCAAAAATTGGAAGAAGCAGAAGAAAGTAGCCTTATGAGTAACTTCATGAAGAAGGTAGAGGCTTGTGTAGAGGAAAAGACAAAAAAAAAAAAATGGGAAGAACACTATAAACAACTAGAGGAAAGGGCAAACAAATTAGAAGAAAACAATAAAGTACTGAAAGAAAATCATGAAAAAGCAATGAAACAAATAAAGGAAACAGTCAAAGACCTGAAAAGGGAAATAGAAAAAATGAAGAAGACACAAACAGAGGGAATGCTGGAAATAGAAAATATGAGTAAAAGATCAGGAACTTTAGATGCAAGTTTAACCAACAGAATGCAAGAGATGGAAGAGAGGATCTCTGGCATTGAAAATACAGTAGAAGAAATAGTTTTATCAGTCAAAGAAAACACTAAAGCCAACAAAGTCATGAACCAAAATGTCCAAGAAATTTGGGACACCATGAAAAAACCAAACCTATGAATTATAGGGATAGAAGAAGGTGAAGAATACCAACTCAAAGGCACAGAAAATATATTCAACAAAATCATAGAAGAAAACTTTCCCAACTTAAAGAAGGAAATGCCTATGAAGATACAAGAAGTCTATAGAACATGAAACAGACTAGATCCCCAAAAAAGTCCCCTCGCCACATAATAATTAAACTAAACGTACAGAATAAAGAAAGAATATTAAGAGCAGCAAAGGAAAAAGGTCGAGTGACCTATAAAGGCAAACCCATCAGAATAACACCTGATTTCTCAATGGAGACTTTGAAAGCCAGAAGGACCTGGACAGATGTAATGCAGACACTAAGAGACCATGGATGTCAGCCCAGACTAATATACCCAGCAAAACTTTCAACCATCATAGATGTAATGAACAAGACATTCCAAAAAAGAAGAGAAGTACACACACACTACCACCAAAAATAACAGGGATGAACAATCACTGGTCATGAATATCCCTTAATATCAACGGACTTAATTTACCTATAAAAAGACATAGGCTTACAGAATGGATACAAAAGCAGGACCCATCTTTCTGCTGCATATAAGAAACACATCTCAAATTCAAAGACAGACACTACCTAAGAATAAAAGGCTGGGAAAAGACTTTTCAATCAAATGGTCTTAAGAAACAAGCAGGGGTAGCACACCATGGAACTTTCTCTAAAATCAACCACATACTTGGCCACAAAGCAAATCTCAACAGATACAAAACAATTGTAATAACCTCCTGTGTTCTATCAGAACACCATGGTTTAAAGTTAGATTTCAACAACAACAAAAACTACAGAAAACCTACAATCTCATGGAAACTGAATAATGCTCAACTGAATCACCAATGGGTTAAGGAAGAAATAAAGAAAGAAATTAAAGACTTCCTAGAGATCAACGAAAATGAAGACACCACATACCCAAACTTATGGGACACTATGAAAGCAGTGCTAAGAGGGAAATTCATAGCACTAAATGACCACATAAAGAAGTTGGAGAAATCTCACACTAGTCACTTAAAAGCACACCTGAAAGCTCTAGAACAAGAAGAAGCAAAGTCTCCCAGGAAGAATAGATGCCAGGAAATTATCAAAGTGAGAGGTGAAATTAATAAAATAGAAACTTAAAGAACAATACAAAAAAATTAATGAAACAAAGAGTTGGTTCTTTGAGAAAATCAACAAGATAGACAAGCCCTTATCCAAACTAACCAAAAGACACACAGAGAGAATCTAAATCAACAAAATCAGAAATGAAAAAGGGGACATAACAACAGACATTGAGGAATCCAGAGAATTATCAGGTCATATTTCAAAAACCTCTACTCCACAAAACTGGAAAACCTAAAAGAAATGGACAATTTTCTGGATAGGTACCACATACCTAAGTTAAATCAAGACCAGATAAACTATTTAAATAGTCCAATAACCCCTAAGGAAATAGAAACAGTCATTAAAAGTCTCCCAACCAATAAAAGCCCAGGACCAGATGGTTTCAGCGCAGAATTCTACCAGATCTTCAAAGAAGAGTTAATACCAATACTCTCTAAATTGTTCCACAAAATTGAAACAGAAGGAACATTACCATACTCCTTCTATGAGGCTACAATTACCCTGATTCCTAAACCAAACAAGGATACAACAAAGAAAGAGAACTAAAGACCGATCTCCCTCATGAACACTGATGCAAAAATACTCAATAAAATACTGGCAAACAAACTCCAAGAACACATCAGAACAATTATCCACCATGATCAAGTAGGCTTCATCCCAGGGATGCAAGGATGGTTCAACATATGAAAGTCCATCAATGTAGTACACCATATAAACAAACTCAAAGAAAAAAACCACATGATCATCTCACTAGATGCAGAAAAGGCATTTGACAAAATCCAACACCCCTTCATGATAGAAGTCTTGGAGCGATCAGGAATACAGGGAACGTATCTAAACATAATAAAGGCAATTTACAGCAAGCCAACAGCCAACATCAAATTAAATGGAGAGAAACTCAAAGCAATTCCACTAAAATCAGGAACGAGGCAAGGCTGTCCACTCTCCCCATACTTATTCAATATAGTACTTGAAGTTCTAGCTAGAGCAATAAGACAACATAAGGAGATTAAGGGGATACAAATTGGAAAGGAAGAAGTCAAGCTTTCCCTATTTGCAGATGACATGATAGTATACTTGAGTGACCCCAAAGATTCTACCCAGGAACTGATAAAACTTATAAAAACCTTCAGCAACATAGCAGGATACAAGATCAACTCAAAAAATCAGTAGCCCTCCTATATACAATGGACAAAGAAGCTGAGAAGGAAATCAGAGATACATCACCCTTTACAATAGCCACAGTAACATAAAATACCTTGGAGTAACACTAACCAAGCAAGTGAAGGACCTATATGATAAGATCTTTAAGTCCCTGAAAAAAGAAATTGAAGATGTCAGAAAATGGAAAGATCTCCCATGCTCATGGATAGGCAGGACCAACATAGTAAAAATGGCAATTTTATCAAAAGCAATCTACAGTTTCAATGCAATCCTCATCAAAATACCAACAGAATTCTCCACAGACCTGGAAAGAATAATACTCAACTTCATATGGAAAAACAAAAAAACCCAGGATAGCCAAAAGAATCCTGTACACTAAAACAACCTCTGGAGGCATCACAATCCCTGACTTCAAGCTCTACTATAGAGCTACAGTAATAAAAACAGCTTGGTATTGGCGTAAAAACCGACATGTGGACCAATGGAATCGAATTGAAGACCCTGACATTAACCTGCACACCTATGAACATATAATTTTTGACAAAGAAGCCAAAAGTGTACAATGGAAAAAAAGATAATCTCTGTTATTGTAACTCACTGGTAACCATGATTACTGAATTGTGAAAAGAACACACTCACAGATACGTAGAAACACACACACACACACACACACACACACACACACACACACACACACACACACACAAACATACAAATGCAGGGAAATTTCAAATGTAGCTCATTCTAGTGAGAAACAATTGCATCAATACTATGTAGCCATCATTTATCCTGTTTCTAAACTACAAAATGTCTATGATGTTGAGTAACAATACTGTAGTTTAATGCATTAAGGTCAGAACAATTCTGGTATTTGAAAATGAGAGTAATTTAGGCTCCTTACATAAGGGAGGAAGAATCTTTACTTTGACATTGATTTGGCATGTTTTTCTTTCTTTTATTTTTTTCTGGCACTAATAGCACTAACACATACCACTTGGTCAGGGAGTACACCATGTGCCTCATCCTCCCAGAGGTGACAACTAGAAGAAACAATTTGATTACAGTGAGAAGGACCCAGAGTATACAGGAAGAAACTCCCACTCCCATTCTCAAAGTCAGTCATTGTCCTTTGTGGACTGATAGACCTGTGGTAGGCTCACAGAAAAAGCTGTTGCCTGCTCTAGATTCTAACTTGCTGTGGGAATGTAACAAAGGCAGGTTCTATAAAAAAAAAATCATTTCCTAAACAAAATTATAGAACTAAGATCTGCCCTATTTTAATGAAGAGAAATTATCAAAATTGAAACTCTAAAAATAGTAGTTTATATTTGAAATCCTAATTCCCTCCTAATTATAGTACGCTACAGTGACACTCTAATTAAGTACAATTAACAACTCCACAGCAGGTCCACAGAGAGAAAGCTGTAGATATATAGAGGCCAATTCTAGTCCTATACATCTCAGTTTTTACAAGATTGTATGCTACTTTCCCTTTCTTGCAACAGAAACTAAATATTGATGTTGATTTATTGCTAAGCCTTGAGGAGAAACATACATTTTAAATTAGAAAATTTAGAGCTTAAGCAACACTTCAAAATCTGCTATGGACTCAACAAACTTCAATAAAGTAGTATTAACAAAACCTAATTTAATATTAAATTATGCATGTGAACTCTGAAAGTACTCTAGATTTTGATTGAAACAGCTAATATCACCATAGTACAAAAGAGAGCACTGTAAACTAGAAATTTAATGTTACTTTTACATTAACAAAGTTAGTTTATGAAATTGATAATTAAAATTAGATTCATATGTAAGAAATCCAAATTGGATTTCAGAAATGGACATTCATCTTAAATGTTCTTAAGTCTTATTCATTTTTTAGCTGTTATTTAGTTTAGATGGTGTCTCTACTTCTCAAATTGTTTTCCCCAAACCTGAACTCAAATCTTGCTATCGCTAAAACAGACATCTGTCATGGTTACTAATAGATGCTCTAGTAGAATGAATAAAATTCCAAATTTTAAAATAATTAAAAAAAGGAAAAGCTAGCAACACAATGAAATCATGTCATATTAGAACAATTCACCAGGTCTTTGATCAGGTAGAAAAAAAAATGAGGTGGCCAGAGAACAAAACTCATGAGCACATCTCAATCCACTTCCTCTATTCCCTCTTCCTGGTAGACTGGCCATCATGGCAATCAATTTGCCAACTGTAAGCTTGCCTAGAATATACCTGACTTGAAAATTCAAAATCCCTAGAGCTAAAATATGGTTGAAGAGAAAAGCCACGATGTAAGGTGAACAATAAGCTCAGGATGAAAAGTAAACATTCCCCTTGAATCCTCTTTCTTTCCCAGCAGTGTAAAATTTCAACTGCACTCAGCCAATAGACTGAGGATTCATGGGGAAATGTTGACAGAACAAATATTTTGGCTTTAAGATGTCTAAACTAACTATGTTTTGCTCAGTACATTTCACACAATACTCGGTAGATTGGAGTTCCTTGCTTAAAGGGGATCCATCACCGATTTTCCTTATACTGAAGCATGTGAGAAGGAATGAGATACCTTAGTTCCAGCCAAAAAGTTACAGTATCCTGGAAAAACCACAGGAGCAGACACAGAAGGAAATAATTTCTAGTATTATAGCATATGACTCCATTTTTAAATATTAATACAAGTGCCATGTGTGTCAAAAACTAATCGTAGACTAGCAAGTCTTTAATTTAATCTAACTTGGACTTGGAGAGATGATCCTTTGAGGACGATAAATTTCAAATCACAAACATGTCATGTATTTCAATGAAAGCATTAGTGCTTTTCTATTTGGTGGTGTATTTATCTTATATTCCCTTTCCTGACTGGAACACAATAAGTAGTAATCTATAAATATGGTCAATCACACAGCATCTTTCTCTAGCTAAGAAGAGCTTCTGCAATGCTGTATACACCAAGATCCAGCCAAGGCTATTTTAAGTTCCTTCCAAAGCTGCAATAAGAGATTCTGCAAGGACCTGCTCACATTTCAGTCACACAATTACAGTTGGTGCTATAACTTCATATAATCAAATGTGGATATGATCAAGAATAGAACACAGACACTCAGAAATGAAGCCAAATGCCTGAGTGTACAAGATAAAACAGTAAAGCGCCCCTTTTAGCTCCCAGAAGGCATCAAGTTCCCCAAATTATCTGGCCATTGATTTAACAATGTATACAAAGCAAACAAACCTATTACCCACGTATATTCATGAGATAGATGTTACCATAACAAAATATACTAGCAATAGAAATTTTATTTTTAAAGGCTTATTTGGTCAGAGTTCTGGAGGTTAAAAATCCAAGAATGAGCAGCAACATCTGGCCTGTTTATAGTGAGTACCTCCTTAGCTGTATCATAACATGGTAGAAAAGAAAAGACAGAAATGCCCATTTGAAGAAGAGACCAAATGCATGGGAGCCCTCATTTTATAACTCTATAATCATGATAACCACTGGACCCTAACAAGAGTCCTATAACAACACTCTTAATCTTTCCCAAAGCAGTTCCAGCAGTGACCCAATCACCTGTTTCTAAATAAGTAAAACGAGACATACTTGAATAAGGACTATAATTCTTAAACCTTTATTTTTAACTAGTAAGTGTGCAGTCTTCTGCTTAATGCATTAAAAGTATTATTATAGTCAAGCCAGAGAACCGCTATATCAAAGGATCCATTCTCATCTATATGTTTAGAGGTGAGGCTAAATTGTAGTAAATAGCAATCAGTGCCACAACTTTCGGATTTAGATCTGTAATAAAGCAGATGTTTCTGCTAGAACTTATTTCATACTATCATTGAGGTGCTAATAAAATCACTGCCTTTCCTTTTTCACATATCCAGGTTATTGTTTACAGTAGCTACAGTTCTGCTCCCAAGCACACTTCTTCCCATCATAACTTGGTCCCAGCTGAAAATATCAGGACAAGAGACCTCAGGAAATGCAAGATGAGAGTATAGAAATTACAGTCTACCTCACTGACACCTGGCATGTTGAAAGTCTTTGTCCTAATCTTGAAGCAAATTGGCAGTCACCTCACAAACACACTGAGATGTGTGAAAAGATATTTTTTAGCTATCAAACCATATTATGTCATATTTGTTGGCTTACTTAAAAATATTGGCTGTGTGAAAATATATTAATATAATGAGTTCTTTTGCAAATATAATGAAAACATGAAAGAAACTTATTCTAGCATCAAACCTTATCTTATGGTAGATTAAAAGAGAAAAGTTAACCTACATCTAATAGACTCATTTTAGTTGTGTTACTTACTGTAAATGTTACAAAGTTGAATACTTTTCCATAAAAGATTTTCACAGAAAATTCAGAATTTATGGCCGAAAATCTAATCTGATTCTTAATTCTGAAATAACGTACTGGATACAAGCATGATTCTCTTCATGACAAAATATACATTATAGATGTCGCCATACTTATACAACATGAGAGAAAGCTGCAGCACACTTTCCCTAGAAAACAGTAATACCCTGCACTGTATTTTGCTTCAATTTTGTTCCCAAGGAAGGTCTATCAATTTTTATAAAATTAAGATTGCGTAGCAACATTATTTCTTCTGAGGAACCAACAATTAAAAAAAATGTGGAAGCATAGCTATAGTTGAATATGAGGAAAGTCTGAGATAGAGACAGACCAAGAGCTGAAGCGGAGACAGTTAGAGACAGCTGGTTCTTTCCACACGGTACTTTCTCATGGACCATGGGGAAAAGTGGGGGGATAATTTATAGGTGTTAAATTTAGTAAAAAACAAAAAACAAAACAACAACACAGAGACTAAAAACCAGAATCACTTACCCTGAAAAACTCTTTAGTGGAGCCAGAGTCTAATGTTCCATAAGCAATTTCTGTTTGCTTAGACAGATCCTCAGCACTTTCGATGGGAGACACCATCCTCTCTACGGTCAGGAAGGCAGCTAAGTTAGCCGTGTAGGAGGAGATTATGATCAGGGTAAAGAACCACCACACACCTCCAACAATGCGCCCAGAGAGGGATCTGATAACAAGTATGAAATGGATTCGTAAAGTGAAATGAATGAACTAATATAAAACAAGTTAGCATTCATCTTCAAATAGCTATTTACAAAAAATTCACCATATTATATCTTGCAATATATCTTTTAGTTTGTGAAACTAGAAATTACTAATCATTTTGGTCAAGGAGTACAGAGTAATGAGATTGAGATCTGAGGATGTATCCAAAGACCTATTCTTGGGATTCTCCCATAATTATAGACTCAAGTACTTGATAGTGTAAAATTCTACAAGAAAACAACTTCAAGAAATGTACAAGTAGTTCATCTAATATGCATAATACTTCATTTACTCATGATATAAACACAAACAAGAGAACCTAAGAACAGCATCAAAGTTCATAATAAAACAAAAATTAAGAAACTGTGTATCATAAATATAGCTTTAAACATAAAAGAAACTCTCCCTTTAACGCAGCCCACCCCCCACCCCACAAACAAGCTCAGTTCCATTAGGTTTTGGGGTGTGCAAACATATAGGTATTTGATACAGTACAGGAGAGAAATGGAAAAATGAAATGATACTAAAAGTAAAACATAACTCTTAATGAATATAAATCAGATGCCTTCATGGTGTGGACTGCTCTGACCCTGTTCCTTTGTGTTTCCTGCTTAAGAGAGAAAGAAAACTCAAAGAAAACAAATTAGATATTTAAAATTTTAAAAGGTATAAATCCCTAATGTGAAGTATAAAAAGACAGCAGTTTTGTATGACTATATATACATATAATGTTTTTAAAAGCTTAATAGATTTCCAATATTTTACTTGAAATATTGAAGGAGATAAATACAGTTTTGTAAATACCAATAGAATTTGTGGTGTTACTTTAAAAGATTTTATGGGATTCTGCATACAATTAAATATTTGAGGTAGCAGCATTTCTAAAATGTCAAAACATGAAAATTGGGCAACTTTTGGGCAGAATCAAATCTATTGACTTTGATACAACTGAGACAAGATAAAATTTTGGATAATTTGGGGAGAATAAACCACTTGCTTAATACAAAGGAACTAGATGATTCCAAATACTGAAAGGTTTAGACCATCAGTTGCTTAAAAAGAAAACCTGAAGGAATATAATTTAGCTTTCATGCTAAAGTCAATATAAAATATAAAGATTTAAATTAACATGATAGGAAGGGAAGGTTTAAATATTTTTCACATGGAATCTAAATCAAGTATTTTATAAGCATTGCTTCTGGAAAACCCTGATATGGACACAGCCATCCTCCAATGTATCCTATCTGTTCAGGTAGCAGGATAATTAAAGGACACAGACCTTGAACTGAAAGGGCAGACTCAGAACCTGGCTTGCTCAAATCCTACAACACTAAGGTTGATTTTTGTTAAATAAATTTGACACTGCACCAATCTCCTACTTGATTAAGAATTGTGCTCATATGCCATTCTATTCTAGTCAGAAAATAAAAACTAGTTCATATCACTTTTCTTTTATTCTCGTGCTTAAAAACATTATTGAGAGTAAATATTTCAGTACTATTTTGAACTATATTAACTGTAAAACATTTTTAGATTTTTATCACTTATCTTTAACTGTTTTAAAACCAACGATTAATTTTTCTGAGAGTTCTGGAGAAATTTTATTAAGAAGAGAAAACTTGATTTTGATTTGTATTGAAAGTTGCCACAATCAAAAACAAAGGTTTTACTTTTTACTTTCTATCGCATTTGCTAAAGAATGTGAAGGCAGAAACGCTGATTTCTTCTTAATATGCATCACATGATGTTTCAATGGCATACGATTTACATATAGAGATATTGTGGATATAATAAAGCAGGCTGAAGAATAACAATAAACATTATGGTGTATTACTTTACTAATTTCTATGTTTTGAAAAAGTATTTTATAATGAAGAGACACCAATCTTTCTCTTTCTTTTTTTCTTTCTTTCTTTTTTCTTTCTTTTTTTTTTTTTTTGTAATTTCGGGCAAGTTACAGTCACTGAACTCAGTAAATCATCCTAGACTATAATTCCAATGTGTCTTTTCAACATTCTTAATGGAGCTCCATAGCAGATTTTACTTGGAAAGGGTTGATGGATGCATTCTCAAATACTTAAAAGGGGTTGCAAAGTGGTCTGTTCACTTTAAAGTCTTTTGTTAAGACAGTAATCCACTCTGCTGCTCTGCCTTGCAGTGGCCATAGCTGCATTCTAAAACATTGTAGTGTAGTTCATTCTTTTCTTAGAACAATCATTACATTTACCAATGCTGTTTCAGGTTCAGTTTTAAGTGCATATGGAACATAGCAGAAAAACAACTGCATTTTAATGATATTTATTATATCTACATATTCTGAAATAAAAAAAAATCAATAACAAGGGAAATACCCTAACTAAAAACCTGTTTCTTACTAAGAAATTAATGTTATGGAGAGTGAACTATAGTGAGACTCAAGAATGAAATTAAAGCACAGAACAAAACATCCTATTTTGGAAGCAAGTGTAATAAAAAAGAGAAATTGTTTGAATGCCGCAGTGGACCCTGAGATGTTCTAGAATAAGTGTGCCTTCCATTCCAACCAAAAAAGCAAAAGGTTTTCTGGTGCTTAGCAAACGCTAGATAACAAAGCAGCTGTTTGGCCATGCTGTGAGTGGGAGGTGGGAAGGCTCCCAGACCTGGTCTATCTCTGGGAACACAGGACAGTGTCTACTTCATTATAAACCCACACATACTTCGGATTACCCAAAAGACAGAACACAATGTGTTCCAGCCAAGCACAACTGCCTTTTACTTAGAATTATTGTACCACAATTCAGTGGTTTTACCAATGCTAAACCAATAATCTAGGGTTTTATGGACCAGAGTGTCCTCTGACTCCTCAGTTTTGTTATTTTTTTCTTCCTTATTCTTGGAAACAGATCTTCCTATCTTTAACTTAAATCAGATAACTAAATATAGAGATGAGAGTCTGACCCTTCTCCATGTTGTCAGAGTTTAACTGTGTACCTTGGACCATATACTCCTTTATGCATGTCATGCAAACATAGAATATTTACAATTCATGGAAGGCCTAAATAGAATTCACTGTGAATGTGGAGCTAAGATTTTTCTTTTATAAAGATCTATATAGTTTTTTTTCTTTTTAATGTGACTTTATAATGCACTACCATTGGTGCTACTGACTATCAGAGAATAAGTGTTTAATAATTTCTGCCTTGAGGGTGCATTTCCCTCTTCTCAGCCAGTGGAAGATAGTAGAGCACTTAGAAAACTATGCATTTTTGAGATGCTTATATTCATTTTGAAATTAATTGCTTGTAATTCACCAAGTACTCAAAAACTAACATATTAATGAATTACCATAAGAAAGTCACTCCCTTGGCTAGTCAAGATCATCTTTGGAATCAAAGGAGGTTATTCGAGCTCAAATTGAACTGCCCCAGAAGACAAATAACATCTTGGCTTTAAATGTCAATGATACTACACCAGCAGAAGCAGGATTTATTTGTCTGAAGAGACCCAAGTAGTTTTCATTCATGTTGTAACATAAACAAAAGCAACTGATGAGTTCTGACAGATATATGACAATTAGGCACTTTAGCGTGAGATATTCATATCCTGATGTGAAAGAGGTGTGTGAGTATGTACATTTAATATGGCCCAGGCATTTGCAGCAAGTCATTTGTTTTCCCTATGCATTTCTAGATACTTGAAAATGTATGATCAACCTTTTTCACAGAAGCCTAAGGTTTAAAAAGTTTAATTGTCTCTCTCTCACACCATTTTCATGAATTGATGTTAGAAAAAATAAAGAGATGAAGTATGTTCAGATGGAGTGTTGTCTAACAAACTGTTGACTCTGTAGGAAATAGCTAACATCGCCCATTTTCCCATATACAGGTCTGTGGATCAACACAGATGACTGTAAAATGAGAATATGCAGCAAAAACACGGTACCCCTCCAAGCAGGCATGGAATGATAGGAACCTTATGCATTTTATAGCCTCTCCATGGTGTATATAATTTCACCAGGGAAACACATGATCAACATTCAAGGAACATTGCTCAAGTATTTCACAGGCTTACGCCAATGGTAAAAATTTGTCCTCTAAGCATCTTAAGTTGCTTGGACATGTGGTTGGCAGCTGGTGACATCTTTATAGTGAATTCATAAACACCATGAATATCCGCTTGAGACCTAAAATGCACAAAGTTGAAACAGGTGAGTGACCAACCTTGGCGAAATATCGCATCCTTGCTGCATAAAGGCACCCAAGGAAAACCAGAGACTATTAAAAATCCCAAATTCATTAGTTGATTCACTACTTTGTGTTTCTCTTCCATCTTCAAATTCCTCAGTGTGCCACTCGTAGGGGCTAAATCTGCTGACCAGGAATAAAACTACACTGACCCCAATGTAGGCAAACACAATGCACATCCAGATCTCATAGGCTAAAGGATCAAGAAAGGAAAAGACTCCTGGTTTGGACTTCTGAGGCTTCTTGATCATGATAGAGATTCCAAGACTCATGAAGGGCTTGGAGAAGTCAATCACCTCTTCTCTCACAAGGGTGATAGTTAATGGAGCAATTGCAATGTCAGCTTTCTGTAAAGGAAAGAAAGGAAAATAACAGGACCCAAAATTGTGATTAGAAATGATACATAACTAAAACTTGGAATGAAAAGGGATGGAACTTATAAAATGGTAGTAATTAAGGCTCTGGTGCTAAAGAATAATTAAAAGGGTAATGTATTTATTTACCTAGTAAAACAGACAAATAGTTTACCTATCTGACTTGGCTAAGTTCATTACACATTTCTTGCAATATACCCTTGAATCACTGGGATAACCTGTGTGCTTGAAGACAGGTAGAATGCATGTTTCAGTTAATTTTCAAGTTTACTTCTTGCTTCTGCCTCAACCTCTCAAATTCTATCACAGAAATAAAACAGTTTTTTTTCTAGAGTGTCATGGAATGGCAACAACTGAGATATGGTTATTAAAAAAAAAAGAGTGGCCATTCTCTCAACAGTGGTTCAAACTGAATTACTTTACCTATAAAGAGATATATACTTACCCCATACACAAGTTCTCCAACCATACCATTCCAAATTTTGGTGTCTGCATCCCTGGCCCCATACTTGCCATCCCCAACAATAGTCAGCTTGTACTTGAACCCACAATGTTTGGCAATTTCTGCTGCTAAGTCAACACAGTAGCCCTCATAACGCTCATTTCCTTCAAGCATTTCATGATTTTTCTTCATCATAACATATGGTGATTCCTAAAAGAAAAGACAATATGTTCACTGATTATCATACTGAATTTTTTAAATACTGTTATTATGTCAAACTCCTTAATAATTACTTGTTATACATAGGTATATGTTAGACGTAGATAATACAGTAGACTTTGAAACAAAAATGTATAGGCATAGTGCTTCTACAACCAAGCTCCTTCAATCTCTATATTATTGGTCACTAAATGGTTTATCATATCAGAGTAAGATACCCAAAAGCTGTTAGCATAGCTCCCTCATTTTATTTGTAATTATTAAGTATCAGAGAGAGAAATTTTGCTCAACAGCTGCTATGTTCAACTTTGGGTCTACCATACCCTTCTTCAAGTTTAAATGAACACCAGCTCGAAGAAGCTGAGTTCAGGCAAGATCTGTGTTACTGCTGTTCCAAGTACAAACTTCATGTAGGGAAAAAACCTGCATACACAATGATCCACAAAATGAAAATGGTCATTGTCATGGCAACATACTGATTCTATTTCTGAAAGCTTCGTGTCTCACTTCATCTATGAGACATAATACACTAGAAGGATGGTACAAGTATAGCTAGAGAAGCTCTCTCACTAGAAGCATAGAAGAGAGAAATCATGATGAAATGATTCAGCAAACCTAATATTGTCCACTTTGGGGTGTTACAGAACGTAAATCTAATTGAGTTACTGGTTCCTTTCAATAGCATGATTAAGGTGGGAATTCCCACATGTCCAACTCACACTCATTAAGAGAATTCCACGTGCCACTAATGTTGTATCTAAATCTCTTAGAAGTGTATCTATATTTTCATCTCATGTTGTTAGGATAATGAATCCACCAATTTATAACCTCACTATTAAGTAAAGCAGTGCACAATCATCTTATCTCAAAACAATGTCCCTTAGTGAATTCCACCTTCTCCTCATCCCTTGCTTAGCATTGGATTCTCGTGATCCACATTTCCTTTCTTTCAATACAAATCCTAGATGGTCTACAACCAGACAAGCTTTGCCCCACTCTCTCAATAGTCACATATTTGGAACTAGGCACATGGCCACTACTCAGTTCAAATGAAGGGTATAAGGAGATCATACTTGTTTTTCACTAAGAATAAAGAGGGGCTAACAGCATTATTAGATCATAATACCAAATGGGAGGGTGGAGATGAACCAGAGTGGGGTAAGGTTTGAAAAGAAATGTGAAGAGCAAACAAGACTTTGCTCTGCTGTTCACTTGTGTCAACAGCAGGGTATCAGCTGTCAAGATAGAGTTCAGCCTTCTAGAGGATGAGAGCATTCTAAGAGCTTCAGCTTAGCGCATGTGTAATCCTTACAGCAGGTAAGCATGCAATCAGTGACAGAGTAGCAAGTATTAGTGAATTAAAAATTGCAAAAGCTGCTTGGGAGAGTTACTACCTTTAAGGTAACCTAAACAGCAAGTTTCCAAGTGGATACTTTGAAAAGGTAAAAATAGAGTTCAATGTATGTAGTTAATTACCAATATTGTGGTGACAACCACAGTTTTATTTTCAAGCCCAGAGGTGTCATTTCCAGAAGGGAGCTCAGTTAGGGTGACAACCATTTTATCCACTTCACTCCAGTACCCAATCTGAAAAAGATCACAGTTGACAAACATGAGGATAAATGGCCTGTCTTTGAAAACATTTGACGTTTTTCAAACCCATGTCTGCACCCAAAGTAATGCCCACATTCAACAGACTTCTCAATACCAGCAACAACGTTACCTCCATTAATATGAACCTGATTGGGATTGAGACAGTTAAAAAAATATTCTTAAAACTGGGTTGAATTTGAATCTTCCTATTTTATTATTTGTTTATTTATTTTTGTTTAATTTTCTCAGTACCTTGCTGTGCATCCCTGGTTTGTCTAGAAGTCACTATAGAACTCAACTTGCATTCAGCTCACAATCCTCGTGCTTCAGCTCCTGCAGTTCAGGGATTGAAGGAATGAGCCAGTGCAACTGGCTCACTTCTCACATTTGCTGGCTAACTTGGGTGGTGGGGTAATCATGTATACATGTAAAGATACCTCAACAGTGACAATTCAGCCAGACTCTTTTAAGGGGCGATTTTGAGTTTAACAGTTAAACATATGTTTACATGACTATTTCTCCTAAAGGCATCATATCTTTAGCAGTTGTTTTCTATATTATAATTAAAGTCTTCCTATAAAAGTTGAAAAAAGTGTAGCATTTCTGTGTCTAGGTATTATTTTAGATTAATTATCACTATCGCTTACCAAAAAGAACTGATCTGATTCATAAAGCAAATCTCAAAACTAAATTTGTTTCTAGAAGTGGCTTACCACTGTCTACATGCACATGCTTTCTGATCCCAGGAGTGAAGTAGGCTCATGATGGAATCTGCCCCCTGAGACCCTAGTTTAAATTGTTCAAGTTTTACCTTCCGGGGCCCATTTGTTTTGAGCTCCATGATATTAATTGTGTAGTTTATTCTCTTTCCATTCTGGTCAAACTTTATATTTCCTGAGAGACCTTCAACTTGAACCTAATGATGGAATGAAAATAGAGCACAGTTATAAATTTGTTAGATCCAAGACATAAACTAGCAAAATTACTCAACCTGACCTAAACAGAAGGTTATTTTAATAGGGTTTCTGCGTACTCTTCAACCTACCTCTGTGCTCTGAGGAAACAACATGGCCGTATGTTCAACATAAGGAATACAACAAAGATGACTTACATGTTTTGGCAAAATAACCAAAAAAAAAAAAAAAAAAACCACCTTAACGACTGTGTGGAGTCACATTAGCGCTCATTCTGTGAAACTGACCTGTTTCAGGGCCCTTTCTATTTCTACACCTTGGCCCCAAGGCACCGCTGGGTTGGCCAAACAATCGCCTGCGTTGCCTCTCCGGGAGATTTCAATCCTCTGCTTCCGAAGGTTACGGAATGCTTCAGTCATTACTTGGACAGCATCATAGGTCAGGGCGGACGTATACTAAAAGGAATCACACATTTTATAAGGACGGGAGAAAAATCAGAGCTTTGCTGCACACGACCTCGCCTACCATGCAACACAGGTCATCCAGACTACTCTCGCCTACCACGCAACACAGAGAGCGGGCAAAAAGGTCCAAGAAGTTAAACACACCTCCATCTAGCTACCTTAGAATTGAACAAGAATGTGGACGATGGGACCACGGAACATGTTCTGAACAAGCAACGTGTCCAAATATAGTAATATCTCAGCTAACTTAAGTGAAAAGTTATTACATTTTTTGAGATCAGCTTCTCATTGAACCAGCACTTTATGGCCAGCTGTGATGATATATAGACTTTCAAAGTAACAATATAAATACCTTTGATGTCCGATAATAGAGTCATTGGTTAAAATAGACAGAAAATAGGTGATTTTTTTTACTCTGAATCTTTAATTCAACTTGGTAGTGCTCACATATACCTTAGAGTGGTGTTAGACCATTTATTTACATTCTCCCCTATGTATCTGTTGTTGAAAAGAAACAAACTCCATCATTCCTCAGCTATTTCTATGCTTTAACAATCTATGAGAATGCTAGCACAAACTCAGAGCCACTGAGCAGACATTTGCATAGCTCTGGCAGGTCTTGCCCTTTTCCCATTCCCTCTGCCTTGCTGAAAACAATTAGTTTACATTCCTAAAGCTAGTCACCAAGGTCTATTTCCTTATTAGGCCACTTCTTCCTCCTGAAGCTGACTACCAAGTCCAGCAATCAAAAGCCTCCTTTGAGTCACCTAATTATCATGCCCAATTAAAATTAAACACCTCATCTTTATAAACTGCTGTTTGCCTATGTGTCACTTCTGTCTCTTCTTTTTTTCAGAGGCAGTCCTTTGTCCCTCTGGGACAAGTATCCCTTCCTCCTTTCCCTTGTCCCCTTCCCCTTCTCCCTCAGCCTCAATCTCCTTTACCATGGCTTCCTAGACCATCCTAACACAGACCTCCCCTTTTTCTCTTCCTAAGGATGACACCTGCAAGTTCATTTGCTGCTGTTTTGTCTCTGTCAGAGTCGGAAAGCAGCCACATTAAATTTCCTCCCTAATTAATAAAGGATCTCTCTGTGAAAACAGGGACTTGGGTGTGGTTTGTGTCTAATCCGGGATCTGGGAAGGAACCCTCACTGTGCAGTAGTCCACTGCAATAACTGATACTGTGACACTAAATTCCTAACTAAAGTCCAAAATGGCATGCAGTACACTCGAGCAATCTTATTCTCCAGTAACTTCATGCTTCTCCTCCCACAGTGACTCACATCATTTTTTAAATACCGCACCCTTCATCTGCTCCTCACTCTCAAAATTCATTCCAATTATATTGAAATGTGGAGAGAAAGAGGTCCTTAGACAGTTTCATTCTTGTCACCTGGTAAAATGTCTAAAGCTCACAAAACATTTGCCCCCCTTAGTTGACGACAGAACAGAGGTGGCCATACTTCCTCCAAGCCCCCCCCCTCCCCCCCGAAGTGTTTTACTTGTACACCTCCGGTTTCCTTAAACACATTTGTTTCTGGAATCACACATACAATATCCCTCAATCACCACACTCTCTCTTGCTCTCTCTACAGGACTGTCACTGTAAAAAAATCAGCTTCTTAGACAGGCGGTGGCACACGCCTTTAATCCCAGCACTCGGGAGGCAGAGGCAGGAGGATCTCTGTGAGTTTGAGGCCAGCCTGGTCTACAGAGTGAGTTCCATGAAAGACGCTACGCAGAGAAAAATCTGTCTCGGAAAAAAAAAAAAAGATTCAACTTCTTTATTATCTCCTACGACAACTAAAGAAAGAAATAAGAGAGGAATAGAGAAGAAATAAGGGCTGAGAGGAGGGGAGGAAAAAAGAGAGAGGAGGCAGGGAAATTCTTTGTACTGATGTTTTCTTCAAATAGCCATGCCATTTTCCTATTTCCTTCTTAGGAGAAAACTTTGAGAGGAACTTCTGATTCTGTCTTCACATATCAGTCTCCTTTGCTTTTCACTCAGTGCTATTCACTGGTCCAAGGCTGTCAATGCCATCCATAGACTCTTACGTGCGACTTCGGCAGTGCTGGCCTTCCTACACAGCTCCCTTCCTGTTTGTCTTAGTTATAGCATTTCCCAGCGTCTGACTACGTGATCATTCTTCCCTTGTTTCCTTTAACTATCCTCCCCACCAGAATTGGTACTTCAGGGAAGGGTAGACCTTGGCTGTTACCAATGGATTCTTAGAGACTACGATAGGGTTTGGCATATTGAAACAGCAAGAAGAAATGATGAAGGAATAAAGAAGGACAGAAGGAAGGAAAAAGGGAAGAAAGGCACGAAAGAAGGAAGGAAAAAAGAAAGGCACGAAAGAAGGAACAATGGAAAGAAGGAAGGAAGGAAGGAAGGAAGGAAGGAAGGAAGGAAGGAAGGAAGGAAGGAAGGAAGGAAGGAAGGAAGGAAGGAAAAAGAGTAGGCAAGAGGTCTCACATAGACCATATACCCTTTCAGAGAGGAATGGAAATGGGTGTGAGGCCATGGGAAGTACATTGTGACTGAGTGCTGTAACTCTATTCAGACATGCTCTATCTGTAAACCTTCCTTGGTTTGCTGTTACTATTACTTTTTGTTGTTGTTGTTGTTGTTGTTGTTGTTGTTAGGAAGAGATCCCAGGCTGACCACAAACTTTCAATCCTCTTGTTTCAGTTTCCCAAATGCTAAAATTTCAAACATTTTTTATTATGTTAAGTTATAATTTAATTTTTAGAATGTCTTCTCAAATGTGAGTCATCAAAATATCTCTTGTGATATAGTGTCACTTAAGGCCATATGTGAGTTTTCACACTTCCTGCATTTTCTGAGGAATTTATAAATCTCTCCTGGATAGAAATCTGGATCACTCTGTAATGCATATCAACATTGTCCAGAATGCATTGCATATATTACATACTTCCTGAATGCCGTTCTATATAGTCTCCTGAATGTAGATATGTGTGTGTGTGTATGTGTGTGTGCACATATCTCCCAGATGGCTGCATTTGAGTTACTCAAGACACTTTAAATTCACCAGATTTCCCCCCCAAACTTGTAATCTTAACCTATAAATGTACATGCAAAACATTAGACAAAATACAGAGTCACCAAAGTGAATTATATCATTTAATCTAAAATAAAATTTCTGGAACTTAACTAATAAAAAATATTTTGCTGTACAGAGAACTTTTATAGACAATAAAATTGAAGTTGCATTGTTTGCATTATTCAAGGATTAAAAGAAACTTAAATTTCTAACAACAAGAAAATGTTTTAGGGTTGGGTATCTGTAGCAGAGTATCTGCCTAACATGTGCACAAATTATGCTCATGATTCAAAAAATAACTGAAGAGATAGAGTATTACAACTAAGTTTTCAAATTCTCATCAATGAGAAGCGCGTAACAAGTCCATCACCTTTAAAAGTGGAAAAAGAGCTAATCAGATGGAAAAGCAGTTGATTTCATTGCTTTCACAGTGTTCTAAAGCACTCATGAATCACTTGAACACTGTATTACATTCCTACCAGAAAATCAAGTTGATTTAAGAGAAGAGTTGCTCATGCTGATAAGAAAGGTCATAGCAAGTTTTATCTGCCTCACTGTGTGTCTGTTTTTATTATCCCCCAGTGAAAAGCATTGATTAATTTTCTCTCTGTACACTATTCAGTTCATTGCCAAATTAACTCTTAACATTAATGCCTAGGTCTCTGAATAAGTAATGGAACTTAAATTGAATAAGTTGGATATTAAGAAAGTATTACGATTCATATTAAAATTATAATAGCTAAAAGCCAAGATCTTCATTAAGTCAGTTTGCTCTCACTACAGGGAGATACCCATGAAGCCACCCCCTAACTGTTTTAGAGGACTATAAATGTGGGCAAAATACATTAGAAATATGATTAAGCTGAACTAAAAGCAATCTGATCCATGCAGCACATCCCCACTGCAGCTGAGCATGCTCACGGGGTGAAAAGTCCCCTGAACCTTCCTCAAGTGTTCCAGCTGAAACACATGTTCAGTTTATCTTTTTAAATTAAAACACACAGTCAGAAATGCAATTCTGAGCTGCTAGACAATCAGCAGTATGTGGTGCAGGGCGTTTTAGCTTCTGTTCTGCATTTGTGGTCCATTTATTTTCCTAAACAAGTGTGCTCACAATTTTGACTGGAGAGTGAAATATTTCCATTTGATTACACTGCTCAATAAAGTATATATAAACTAGTTTGAGTAGAGCATGATGACTGTGTAACCATCTTCTTTCTCTGAAAATAACTGTGGCATCTCTGCCCCGATGTTTATGTTCTGTGAACTCTCTCAGCTCAGTTAGAAATTTATTCTTCAGTGGGGGGCCATTCAGCTTAGTGCTTCCCACAGGCCCAGCATCACCACACTAGCGCAAGAAATCTGGGGAATCATTTTCATGGTCCATTTTCCAAATGCATGCTTTATTCCATTTTAAGTGTGTATTTGTTGAGACTTATATTTCAAAGATAAAATAAAATGTGCATTTAAATGTTTGTTATGTCCAATAATACCAAGCATGTCATCCAATAATGGAATAGTGTAATCACTGATACCTGAAGATGGCATTTCTAACACTAAAAAAGGAAGCAGAGAGGAAAAAGTTTGTGTTTATCTCATCTCATGCATAACAAACCTAAAAGATTCCATGAATACAATTTGAGCTTTTATAGATTACCATATGATGTCATGTTTTCTTAACCCATGTTTTCTATATCTTGAAAACATAGAAAATGGTATTTAAAACAGAAATAATAACCTTTACTCACTACCAAAATGTTTTTTAAGTCCTATAAATTGCATCATTTTCAATTTGTTATAAAACTGGAAATTATTTGAGTAGAGTTTAGAAAGCACAAAAATTGTATGTCATAAAGCAGGCCTGGACTCAGACCTGCCACTTGATCCTCCATTGTCTTGGGGTGGTTAGTAAAGTGCTGCTATGGGATGCTTCTTAGGCAGAGATTCTCAACATGTGGGGCACGACCCCATGGGTCATCTATCTCATACCCTTCATATTTTTACATTATGAGTCACAACAGTATCAAAATAACAGTTATGAAGTAGCAATGAAACAATTTTATGTTTGGGGGGTTACCACAACATAAATATATTAAAGGATCACAGCATTAAGAAAGTTGAGAACCACTGTAAGATTTAGAGAAACAAAAACACTCTCTGTACTGTGTTGGCAGGTACTGAACAGCAAATGATGGAAGAGAGTCCCCATTCCCCTTGTTCTCTGTTTATCATTTGTGATATGGTCATTATGAAAAAGATCCAAAGCCACAAATAATTTCATTGTGACCTGGTAGTTATTAAAATACCTAAAGCTGTGAATAGTTTTATTCTGATTTTATAGGTGAAGGTTCCAGATCATAGAATATTGTCTTTACACCGAGCCCCCAAATTTTGTTACCAGGGAGGAATTTGAAGGCAGCACTTTGTAACTCTGAGATGATGGCCTGACTTTCTGGTTCGTCTGGACTGTCAATATGTAGAAACAGAAAGTCTCCAATCCTAAGAAGCCAGTCAGTCCTCGGCACACCGTGACAGTTGCTGCTTCGTTTGGTAAATGCTGAGTTGAGTAAGTAGATGGATAGGAAATGAAGGCTTGGCAAATTGTAAAATATGCTGAAAGTTTTGTTGCTGACTGGCAGTCTGTTTTTATTACTATCAATCTTGCTGTAAAGCCAGGGTATTTTCACTTGCTTTAAAAATCACTATTTGTTCTGCAAAAACAGAATTCTGTCATCTAATCAGTGAAGTAAATAGGTCACCAGCACAATAAACAGCATAGCCTGAGACAGCTGAGTGATAACTTTCACCTGCTCAGCCCTGCCAGACAATTAAAATGTTCCTTAACAATACCTTACTTTCTGTAAAATAATATTTTGCCTGACATACTTCAGGATTGGAGTTTCACTGCTTAGTAAAAATTCTCATAGTCATTCCTACAAGAGCATGAGTTATTTAACTAAACCAAGTTATTCTATGCCTTTATTTATTTATTTAGTTAGTTTTTTGAGACAAGGTTTCTCTGTGTAGTTTTGGTGCCTGTCCTGGATATCTCTCTGTAGACCAGGTTGGCCTTGAACTTGCAGAGATCCCCCCTGGCTCTGCCTCCCAAGTGCTGGGATTAAAGGAGTGTGCCACCACCTCCCAGTAAATTATTAGATACCTTTAAAGGGTCTTACATAATATAATATTCTGATTCTGTGCTTTACAAAATAATTATTAACAGGATCAAAATAGTGGGGTCTTTGACAGTTAAAAAAATTTATAAGAAACATTTAGATACCTAAGAATCAAATAGAGACTCAAGGAAAAAGAACAGTGGGAGAAAGTGCACTGTGAGCCTAAAATTATTCACTTATCTTAATTTCAAATTCACCAACTGTCCACCCTCTGGAGGAGCTGTCTGTGATAAGGTCATCTTTAATTTACTGTAAAGCATCTTGAACATGTGCCCTTTGGAACTGCAGTGCATAGAGGCATGAAACCTTCATGAAACTCCACCTCTTTGGCAATCACACAAGCCAGTCACAATTCCCAAGAGGAAAGTGAGAGCTCAGTGGAAAGAAACTAGAATTAGCATCTTTTATTATTTTCCATGAATAACGAAAATAATCTCAATGACTGTGAAAAAAGAAAGACTGTTATTTTCAAATGAACACATTTAAATGCATATATATATAATATACATTTATATGCCTAAAGTATAAAGATTGTTGATTTCAATACAAAAATCTTACTTAAGGAGCAAGCATCTTGCATTCAGAGACTTGGAGTTGCGTACTTACAGATTCAAATCCTCAGTAAAGCTAATTACACAAACTCAAATAGAAAAAAGAGGTTCAGTTTAAAGCAATGTCTGGATTTGATTCAGCCACAGCGAGGACTTGCTCAGTGGCAGAGCTTTCATTTCATGGCTGAATCAGTAACCTTCCTCACTCCCTCACTGTCCTTGTCCACAGTGCCTTAGAGTTAACAACTTATGAAAAAGCACAGACTGTCTAGTGTAATTACTCTGGCTTCAATTTCTACATTTGGTGACCAAAGATGTCTGCCCACCAGTCACTGGAGTTTTTACATGATGGACAGACCATGGGTGAGAACAGAGATTCAGCAAAAATTAGAAATATTTATATAGATTTTACTAAGGGCCCAAAGTGGCTTTTCATATAATTGTTGCAGCTGATATTTTGAAGAAATCTTGCTGACCGACAAGTGTTCTTTGCAGGAAGAACTGAGTGAATGCAGCTGAGCACAGATGTCCTTCTTTATAATCATAAATATGAATAATTCATTCAAATGGCAAATATATATTTATTTGCAAATACTTTTTTCGGGACATATAATTTTGGCAACATCAGTATTGTAAATATATGAGATTAATTTACATATGTCTTTTTTTAAGTACAAAGTACAGGGGCTTAAATGCACCAACTTTGTGGTGCTGTGAATTATTTTGATATTTGCAGTAGTAAACGCTGAGTCTTTGCTGTGTCTGTGGTCAGTTTCAATATTCACAAAGTAGAATTAATTTTATTAGGCTCTCAGGGTACTATTTAATGCATGATGCTAATTACTGGACTGAGAAAGATTATACTATTTTCAGACAGGTCCAATAATTCTCTTAGGGCAGCAATTAAGAAAGTTTGAGATTACGTGTTAAGTCAACTCCTGAGTAAAATGAGATTCTTATGTGAAAGCCATTATTTAAAGTGCCACACAAATGTTAGTCCCTGATGGTAGTTGAGTTCCTTAATACCATCAGGACATCAAAGTCACAGAGTTGAGTAAAGGTTACTATATGAAAAGAAAGCATGGATAGGCATGTCTTGCAAGGTGGAAACACTGAAGTCACAAAATGTATCTAAAAATGAAAATAGTTTTCATGTTTGTTATACTAACAAGTCTATTAATACTCTGCCTCCTTTTGAAATCTTTAAGAGACGTGAAAGATCTATTTTCCACTGTCCCTTGTAAATACAAAGTCAGGTTAGGTTACTACCAACTTCCCAGTTTATCACCAGAGCAAACAGCTCAGGGCTCTTCTGCTTGTAGAAGAGACTTAAAGCAAAATCCATAGCAGCAATAATCCAGTATTTTCTTTTTTGATAGCCTGATGATTGCAAAGTTCTTGCTTATTTTTTCCAGATCATTACTGTTCTTTCTACAAATGTCTTCTTTGAGCCTCTCTTGTGCAAACACTATGTGATTTAGAATCAGCATCTATAAAAGAAGCACATGCTTCTCAGGGTCTTGCATTTTTAAAAAATCTGAACATAGCTTTCAATGGCACTTATCAATAAATCAGATATAAAGATTTTGACTTCTGCAGTTATTTATTTTATAAAGAAATTAAGAAAAAATGTCAAGGCATTGAATCCATCTGTTTCTGCCCACCCTGAGGCATAGTCACAATTCAGGCCCCATCCTGGTCTGCCTGGACAACTTTGTGATACTTTTCTCCTCCAAGATCCCTGCAACACCTTGTCACCAGGGAATCCAGTAATCTCTCTGAGTCTAGCTAATCAGCTCCCATCTCCTGAATGTTACAGAGTTTCACCATGCTGGGGGTGGGACTCAGAGCCTCATACCAGTGTGGTCAGCACTCATTGACTCTGCACAGTCCTTATGACATCTCTATTCAGTCCTCAGACTGACAGAAAATTTGTCTATTTTCCTTGAGTGGGAAACATTGCATGTTCTTTTTCCAAAACTTATAGACTTTGATCCCCTGCTCTTTGTAGCTTACTCACTTTCAGGTTTCAAACTCTGTTGTTTCATCTAAGAAGTCTTTCAACTCCATAACCAGCCTTACATGATCCTTGTAGGCAGTACCGTCCTCTACTTGTGCATGAAGGAAACTGTTATTCGAAGCCACTATGCTTCAGTCTTTATGTGTTTGTGATGGATCAACCAACAACAACTTGACACTGACTTACAAACATGGAGATAAAACTAACAACATCATGAATAAATTAATTACAAATATGTGACAGTAGAGGTCAAGAATTATTTCAAAAGGAAAAAAAAATACCTTGAAACAAAAGTGCTACAATGTCGCCTCTCTTGAATGGAGTAAAGCCTATGGTTTAAAGAACTGACACCCAGCTCCTATGAAGAGATGTCATTTGATTAAGATTGAAGAATCATAAGAGGCTTACTTCTGCAGACATATAAGGAAGGAGTGTTCTAGAAGAGGTAATAGTCAGTGTAGAGGTACTCAGTGGGAAAATGTCAGAATGTTTAAGGATTAAAATGGAAGAATACAGGTGAAGTGAAATTGGTGAGGGGACATTGCCAAGAACTGAGGCCACATGTGAGGTGAAGAAGGTGAGCAACTCCTATGTCAAGGAGACTACTTTGATGTCTATGCCAAGTGCAAAAGGATACTGAAGCTTTTGGAGAAGACTCATGACACACTTCAATTCCGTTTTAAAGGGAAAATTGAAAGTATGAGACAGGGGAAGCAGTTCTCAAGATGGCATTATAACAGGGCAGAGAGTAGGTGGTGGCTGGGTTTGAGTTGGTTGCAGAGGACAAGGCAAGGCTTGGTGAGAACTGGGACAGAATCAATGGATTTCCTGCCAGGTTGGATAAGAGCTGTGAGAGGAAGGGTAAGTGTTAATATTTCCAGTCGTTTGGTCTGAAGAGCACATGGTGATTGGAGTTGCCGTGGAATGTTATGGGAAAGTCGATGTAAAGAGGAGTTTGCAGAGGCTGGAGAGGACACAGGCATCGATGGGAACTCAAAAGTTCATAAATGGTAATAAAGAGGAAAGTCTGAGATGATGACAGGACCATTTCTGCCAATGCTACAAAGTGATTATTGGCTTCTGATGTAAAAGTTCATGAATATTTTTGTGTTTTATCTCACAAAGAAAAACGTCTTCTACAGAGTAAACATTCAATAAATATATTTTGATCAGAAAAATGAATACATGAATGTTGTCACAAATCACTAGAACATTAGTGAGAATCAGATTTACTGACTCAGTGCTATGACTCCAATTACTTTTAATTATGTCAGCATGAAGAAAATTAAAAATTGCTATTTGTTTGATCATTACTTAAAATATGTAAACTATTAAAATGAAATTTCACAGGTACCAATCAAATATATTTTAATTAAGAAACTGTGGAATCTGTATTAAATTTTATGAATTTTTTACTCTGAACCTCTTATTTTTCCTTCCCACAACTTGATATAATTTCTAAAGCCTAGCCATAGAAGAATTTGATTTGGTGAATTAGAACCAAATAAGCTTTCATGCCAACAGCTTTTATTGCCTAAGATTTTTACAATTCTTATTGTAAAGTCCTAAAATGTGATTTTAAACAACAGTGTATCTGCTACAACAAACAAGGCCCTCCAAAACAGCATGAAAGAGAATTACCTCACTAGACAGTAATTTCATTATAGAGGTTTGTCTCCCTTGCTTTAAGCAAAAAAAACACACTGAAATACAGTCTTTATTTAGACACATACAGAGCTCCTTCTTACATCTACCTATAAAAGTAGAAAAGGATTATAAAAAATATTGGTTTTCTCATATTAATATCTTTATCTTCATGGTTACAACTTTCAGTGTTCAACTATACCCTAAAAATGGAGTTTTATATTATTTGTTAGTATATTTATATATACTCATAATCTTTGAATTGTATTTTGCTTTGATGCTCAGAATCATTCCTTCCCACTCTGTCCTGCACAACACGTAGGTCATCCCCTTGTTCAGTCTATCCACCATGCACATGGCACCCTCCCATTATTCATATAGCCATACCAGGTCACTCTAGAGAATTTGTGCTCAGATCCTTCTAAAGACAGCTTCATTGTACTTAGCAATGTCACCATAGTACAGTAGGAATGCAAGTTTTGATGTGTTGGTGAGCTTGTAAAGAACTTTTTTGTGTGAAAAAGCAAAAATTCCCAACTCAATAAGGAAAGGAGGAAAGTGATGCAATGCCTGTATCATCTATCTTGCCTCACTTCATCACAGAGACATTGTATCATCATCCCAAATTATCACATAAGGGAAGAATGAACATGGCACAGGAAGCTATTATGGCACCACATTTACGTTACATGCATTACAGTATATTGCTGTGGCTGTGTTTTGTCATTGACTGTTGCTAATCTTTAACTGTGCCTAATATATAAATTGAACTTTATAATCGATATATATATATATATATGACACATACATATATATATGACAAATATAGTGTGTATGTGCATGTGGGGTAGGGTAGAGGGAACAATGGAGGGAGGGAAGAGAGGATGGGAGAGAGAGGACAGGGAAAACAAAAGATAGAAGTTCTTTCATTTTAGGAAAGGGTTGGGAAAAGTAACAGACTTTTATTTACTTTTATGCTTCTAATACTATGCTAATGTTCTGTGATTATTTAACCTCCACCGCAGCCTGTAGTTAACAGCTTTGTTTGAACTGCACAGAGAACAACTGACCAAAGGTAAAATAGTGATTAAGTAGACACTATTGTAGAGCTTGATATGCTCTATGGTTTCAGGAACCCACTCAGTTTAGGCTCATTTCCAGTGGATATCATGGGGCCCTCTCTTGTAATTATAGCCTCTTAGATCTACAGACACCTGAGTAGCTGTAGCACTTAGAAGTAAAACATGCCCATTTCACAAATTCCAAATGATTTTTTACAATAGCATAAGATTTGCAATTTATTTATCGTGCTGGGGCATGACTTTGTGTCTCCACATGATACTCCTTCCCAAATCCCCTTCCTTTTCTTTTCTTTCAGTTCTAGCTTCATGTAAAGAGTATCCTGGTGTCCCCATACAAAAGAACTTTCTTGATCTCCTTCCCACACTCTGTTCTAATTAGCTGTAGGGAAATGGCTTGCCCAACACACATTGTCCTTTATTATATTTGCTCATTGATATATTTGTGTTTTATTTTGGACTGTGTGTTCTCAAAGTCAAAGTTCATACTTCTTTTATTTCTGTTGTGTGATTCATTCCTTGGCCCTCTAGTACAGAGCAATATATATCTGATTTAGAATGAACTCCAGCCCAGAGATGAATTTTCCCTAAAGGCTTTCAATGATCTGTATGAAGCCCTGGGGTAAAATAGAGAAATTGCAACATGTTCAACTTGGAATAGACTTTAGCAACTGGCTGAAATTCCCTGCATTTTGGAAAAGGATAGGAAAAACCATGAGTCTTTATTAGGATCTATGGTTCTCATAATGTGATAACATCTACTGAATGGTATTTAGTCTTCACAACAGCTAAGAAATAACAGCCATGGTTGTGCTACATGGATGAAAACCCTGAACTAATCAAATGCAGATTCCAAATCTGTTTTTTTTCCTTTCATTTTATTTTACAATACCATTCAGTTCTACATATCAGCCACGGATTCCCTTGGTCTCCCGCCTCCCAACCCTCCCCCTCCCCCCAACCGACCCCGCATTCTCACCTCCTCCAGGGCAAAGCCTCCCCCGAGGACCGAGATCAACCTGGTAGACTCAGTCCAGGCAGGTCCAGTGCCCTCGTCCCAGACTGAGCCAAGCGACCCTGCATAAGCCCCAGGTTTCAAACAGCCAACTCATGCAATGAGTAAATGAAGACCACATGAGAAAAGGAAGAAACAAAGTGCTAGAGAGGCCCACAGAAATCCACAAAGATACCCCCACAATAGACTGCTGGCAATGGTCAAGAGACAGCCGGAGCTGACCTACTCTGGTGATGGGATGGCCAAACACCCTAATATTCGTGCTAGAAACCCTGTCCAATGACTGAGGGATCTGGATGCAGAGATCCACGGCTGGGCCCCAAATCTGTTTCAAACCTGCAAGCCTTCCTACTTTGCAGTATCCCACTATGAAGAACTGTAATAAACTCTCTGAAAATTAGGCGAAGCAGCCAAGAGGAAGACATTGTGGAAGAAAAGGAAGCAAAGAAAAGGCACATTGGGTGAGCTCAACAGATTGAATTCTGGGACAAAGTTTCAACAAAATTTTAATAGAATAAATTTCTGGATTCCTCATTCCCCACAAATCTTGATATAAGACATATGAAGGCAATGATGATGTGGATTCTAGGAGACAAAATGAAACCACATTTTCTGTGTTTCTCAAAGAGGCAGTATGGGGACACCACAATGAGTACTAGAAGAACGTGAAAAGAAAGTGGATTCTATTTAAGGATGTGGGCGGAATGCACTCTCCATTATACATCTTAAACAGTATCATTTATCAAAAGACAGAAGCCTAAAGTTCAATGAAGGGATGCATGAGCTGTGAAATATCCATTAAATTAGATGGAGACATGCCCTGTGACACCAAGTGTCCAATGTCATTCTCAGAAGCTGTGTTACATTACAATATCCCATAAGATCACATAATAGACAGCATAAATGTTCAACTCAAGATCATCAAAAAGGAACTCACTTTCCTTTTAGAAAAAATAAAATGTTTTTAAACATTTTAGAAAATGGCTCTCTGAAATTGACTTAAAATTCAAAGGATCCCTTCATATATACCAAATACAGAACTTCAAACTTTCTATAGTTTATTTAGGGAAATTTCATAACTAGATACAAATATATAGTCATATATCCTCTCTATGTGTGATCAACTAGTTCCCTGATAACTTTATATATATATTTCCATATTACACAATCACTAATATGTTTGTTTATATATATATATATATGTATATATATATATCACCTTTTCTCCTTAATTTAACACATTTCCAATTCCATAAAAAAAGACCATTATGTGTGCTCTAAACCATTTGCTCTCAGTTTAATAATACTGTCTTAACTGAGTCTGAATCTTAATTCTACTCTCAGTTATATCAGCAACAAGGGATAAATACTCTCATTAACAGAAATACCTAAATTATTAGTAAATATGTGCACGAGTGTCTACACAATATACAGAGGAAGAACTTAGTTCCCAAATGCATGCTGGACAAAGCAAGCCAACACACTTCATGGTAAGGCACTTACTTCAGTTAGCTTTCAAGGATTCTGCCTGACTGTGTAGGCATCATGTTAATGTTTCCATTATTAAACTAATCATGTTTTTATCATCTTTCTGACTTGTCCAGGTTACTCATGTTCAATTATTATATACATACCACACACTTACATACCACATGTATGCATTTTATGTGTGGCCATATGCTTATTGTCTAAACTGTATACAAGTGAGATGATTGATAAAAGCCCACATCTATTATTCTTTCTTTGATTTATTTGCAGACAAAATATTGTAAGTGACAACCAGAGCTTTTTGCTCTTTGGTTCTTAAGTTTAAATATGGTTTCCTCAGACAAGGCATCCCAAGACATATAATTTATATTCTTGCCTGCCATGTGTTCCATGGCTTACTGTGCCTTCTCATACGACGGTCTTTCTATTGTCTGCCCTCATGGCACTGTGAGTGCAGGCAGAAACCTGTCCTTTAATTTGCCCCCGAAGATCCTAGTCGAAAATCCACAGAATACAAAAATTCCAATAGATAAGTCAATGAATGAAAACATTGTGGAGATTCAGACACAGAAGAATACCATAGTAACACACCATTTTTTCTTATGTAAACAAACAAAATATGGAAAATGTGTTCATCAGTCTATGTGCTCACCATCTTTTGGACTGCACACTATACCTTCTCGTATTTTCCAAGCACTCTATTTTTCTTAATGCAAACCTTTATTGTCGCTGTGTGTGCTCCGGGGTATTCTTTTTCTTCCAGTGTTGACCACCTTTCTATAAACTTAGACACCAGGGAATCGTCGTAGTCCACGATCTGAAATCCAGAGACATTCGCACCTCCAAACTGAATTTTCAGCAGGTCTCCATCAGTAAATCCCTAGATATAAAACACATTTGTGTTATCCCTGTGGAAGTTAACCTCTCCTGTGCCTCTCTACACATTGTGTCTTTAAATGTTAAACACACACAGGAGAGATAAAATGCCTATGTAACCGGTTTCTTATATTTAACAGTCAATGCTCCTCACCACACCTCACATCATATAGTCATCATAGTGGCCCCCTAATCAACATGTTTACTGATGGATCACCTCATGAAAAGCTCACAGGATGTTTTCTCTTGTACTGAGACAGCTTCCATGTGTTGGGTAAGGACTGGGTCTCCTTCATTGAGTTTATCATGGAGAACAGCCATGTGCATACATATGGAAAGTATTGATCAAACTATTCTCTATTAAACCAATCATTCACCCACCTGATAAAATAGCTTTAAAATGAGGAGGAAAAAACAAACACCCAATTGGTGTTCTTAATTGTTTAACAGAAATGCAATTTCACATTAAATT